>NW_015150720.1:390792-429089 GCF_000732505.1 Cyprinodon variegatus | reverse complement strand
TATATATATATATATATATATATATATATATATATATATTAGGGGTTGTAGGTACTTCTGCAAGAAAATGTGTGCATAGGGACATTGGTGAACCTATATGTGTCTAAATATCAGTATAATATGGTAAATACTGATGAATGTCTGTGTTGAGCTGTTGACACTATTATACAGTGAGTCAGCAGTGTGTTAATATTCTTTCAGCTCCTCCCCTCTCTTTCATTTAATAAGACCACAGAATTAGTCAGTTCATCTTTGCTGTGCCCCGATGGTGTGTTGTCACGGGCTCTGTCGAAAGGAGCCTCCTTGATTCCAAGCAGGAGACCCCTGCAGAGAGAAACATGGTTTTTCTTCTGGTCCTCCTTCCAAACACTGCTAACAAGTCATTCCATTTTGTGTAAAGTCTTTTCATGTTAAGACACACATCAATCCACACCTACAACATACCTGAGGAAACAAACCTTCTTTCAGGATATGCACAGTGTGTGTGTGAGGTGAACATGGCCGGACACGTCCCCTGAACACACCGGGAGGCGCCCGGCAGGAGTGCCGGCAGCCCCTCTTTTCAACACTTCGGCACGCTGCACACAAACACAGTTGCCCTTCCCATGGTCCTTTTGTTCCCTGTCATTTTGTGGGAAGTTCCTGTCATGGACACTGTCAGCTCTCTATGGACATTTGTAACTAGCAAACAGCAGAATGAACACTCTTTGCCTTGTTCCATGTGATATTTGATAAAGATTATGTGAGATTTAAATCACGAAACAAAAGAAGGCCCTTTAACTATTTAGCTTGCAACCAAGTGACGCATCAAATCAATGCAAACACTCTCTAAATATAAGTGTTTGGATCATAAATCATAGAATGAATAATAAGGTTTGTATATTACAGGTCATTTTTTTTGTTCTGCCCCTTCAAACCTGATAACCAAAATATAATCAAAGGCAAAGCTGTAGCAACTACTTCAAGTTCTGCAGAGTTGAGGAATGGAGCTTTTATATTGTTGTATAATGTAGTTTTATTGTTTGTATATTGATTGATTGATTGACTTTATTGATCTCATAGTAGAGAAATGTACTTGTTACATCAGCTCAAATAGTCAAAGAAGAAGAATAAAGGAAGAAAAAAATGCATGGGATATATACCGTATATATACAGTATATCCACATATGAAAACTTTTTTTTTTTTATAGTAGCATCATTATACAGGGTTATTGCAAAGTATGTTTACATGGGTATTTATATGGAAGGATATTTATATATAGTTATTGCACTGGGTGTCAAATATAGTGAAACAGTTATTGCACAGGGTATCAAATGGTAAATTGCACATTATACATTGCACAAGTTATTGCCATTATAGCATAATATATAGCATAGTTAGTTTTTCACATACAATCAAAACTGACTGAATTAAAATGTGTGGCTATAATGTCATATATATATATATATACATATATATATACTTTATAGTGTAGTATTATATTACAATATAGTATAAGGTGTAGATCTGTAATAATTAAGAAACTGCAAGCATGTAGAGCTTTGGAGAAGTATTCACAGCCCCTCCCCTCACACCATTCAGACCATTTCTTACAGCCACAAATATTTAGTTATGTTTAAGAATTTATCACAGATCAACATAATATGGAGCATATTTATCAAGTGTAGGGGAAGATTTGGTTGTATTAGGAAATTTTAGTTCTTTAGTACCAGACATGAGGAGGATTCATATAAACACATGCAAAAAATTTTTTTTATTATTGGCAATGAAAAAAAAAACTTGCCTTCCACTTGACAATTGTTCATTACACAAAATGCTCTTTCAAGTTATAAAAAAATACCTTAAAATGTATAGTGTGGCTAAATGTGGAATAGTTGAACGGCGAAAAAAAAATATAACTCTTCATTGTTTATTTTAGTATTTTATACATTATGAGTCAGGAATTTCTGAATGGAGATATTTTAATTCAAATTTTAATTCAAATGAATAACTTCCTGAAGCGCAAATATTCATACAACTCTGTGCAAAAGTACAATGCAACAATTGAAATATAAGTGAGTCATTTTCTATTTTTTATATCTGTATTTCCCTTTGATTTGAATAAGGAAAAAATTCAATTTCCCTAGAGGATAAGAAGATTTATTTTCAAAATAAAGGGTAAAAACTCCCTTATCTTATTTCAAATGTATAATATCCAAATCACCAGATGATCTCTTTAACTAGGTTAAAACAAGGCAAAGCACAATTATTTTATTTTAAGAACATTTGTAACCATCTGGCCTTGTCAAAACCTTTGAAAAGTTCAAGAGGTGTTGCTATATTTAATAAAATAAAGCCCTCTTCTGTGTTTCTGTAGTATTTCATAGAGATTGTGCAAAGAACATTAGCACTTAAATCCCAGAACAAAAGTTGGGAAAACTTTTGAAACGAGTTGCTTTACAGACAGTTGATGCAACAAAATATGCCTACAGCACATTGCAAAACTATTTTGTAGCTTTTACATTACCTTATTAAAACAAAATGTACTGTATCTTATTGAAATCTTATGTAATATAAATCAATACAGAGTGGTACAAAATTGTGATATAGGAGGAGAAACTTCAGGAATAGTATATATTTTTGTAAACTATTGTGTATAGTCCATTCTCTTGGATAACACTGCATGTTGCAACTGTAATTCTTCTATTTAAATCACAGCTTTGTCCCACTTTTTGCTCAAAAAGTTTGAAGTTTGAGTTTTATTTAAACAATACAATATGAAATAAAGTTCAGGGCTAGAAATAATTCAGAAAAGCAGCGTAATTTAACTCAGAAGCAATGCAATCTACCTTACAGATATTCAAATTACAAAACTGAACAAATAAGCTCCGAAAAAGCAACACATCAGAGCTTGTAACAGAACTGAAAGTTCCCTATTACGGTTACGATGCATAGACTAAAACCAGCAGCATAAGTGCAATTAAAGAACATTCACCTTAATGCATGCACATGTAGCATGCTCTTGTCTATGGGTCAATGATGTCACAAAATAGGTTCAATTTAACAGATAATACCGCAACAGGACTAGAAAGAAATGCTCGATAAGAGCTAAACAGTGGCCTGGGGCTTATATTCAATGAATCCCTGGGAGAGAGAAAGTGCAGACGAAGGTTATCTCCTGAATTATCCTTCAGTGTCATGTTATTTCCTCTGAACCTAACTGACACTTCACTCAGGAGATGTTGCAACCAGGAGGCACCTGGAACTGCTCATGTTTTACAACCAGATTTTTTTTCATAAAAAGAATTGCAATAGCTCACTTCCCCAAGCTGCTGCTAAGGTTTTTCCAGGTATGCACATTTTCTAATCAGCATCCAACACAGTTAGATAACAGCATGTCCAACATATCACTGTTTCACCTGCATTTTTAAATATTTGCAAAGCAAATAACAAAGGAGTATTAATACCCACCAAGCCAATGTTGTTGATCATTTTCATTTCAGTTGTTAACGTTCCCTTTAGCTTCCAGCTAAAGAGGTCTGTTCTCTTCCTGGAACATCATCATCATCTTATCTTTTGCCAAAAAGTTTGATGGGAATTTCTTTTATATTTACTTTCCGGGTTGGTTTTGCAAAACACTGAATTGAACCTTGAGAGGAAAAATAGAGGTTCACCCCTGTCCTCAATCAGGAAACGCTTGACTCAAGTAACAACAGATTGCCCCAATAGCGCTGTACTTACAAGCCAACTGACACTAATGCTCATTAAATCTGTGAATAAATCATAATAGAAGAGCGTTGTCATTCATAAATGGGTCCTTTTCTCAACCCTTTTTTGTTTTTTTAAATTAGAAAGATCGGCGCGTAAACAAGCACAGAAGTTTGCTGCTTGTCATCTCCTCCATCCCATCTTGGCACTTGGAACAGTAGATTACTCCAACAACACGCCAAAACTATGCTGATCTCAGCTTTGATTTGTGTGATCTTGACACTCCTAATTATAGCCTTATGCTGCAGACAATTACACAGTTCATAAACAGTATCCATCAAATGTTGATGTGATTCTGTGTGGGAGGATAACAAGTTCCAGAAGTTTGGAAAAGTGCTCTTTTCATGCCATGGCAACCATCTTTTCTATTCTTTTATTAGAGTGTGTCAGGCAAGCTGAACAGGTTCCAGATCACAGAGACATGATCTAATGGGGTATTTATTGAATCAGAACTGGATTATCAGAGGTAGGCCAAGTGCATATAAAAGGTGTTTATAGACCTGATAAAATTATACGTTTTTTTCTTTTCTTCAATTGTATATCCAAACTATTTTCTGATTTTTTTTTTGGACAGTACATGTTTATGTATATAAAAATGTTCATCAAAACTTTTTATCTTGCATGTAGAATATATTATTATTTTACATTTTCTTTTACCTGACAGATTGTTCTAATGTAAAACAACAATAGATTCAGGAAAAAAATAAGTTATTTAACTCAAAATTAAAGATATCATACTAAATATAATTTATAGTCCATAGAAATATGTACACCCTGATTAAATGTTTTGCATTTAATGACATTACAGCTACCTACCATTCCTAATTCATAGGGGTTCGATATAAGGTTGTCCATAATGTTTAGGGGAATTTTAGATTCAATTCTAAATATTTGTGAGGTCACACACTGATGATAAACAAGAAGGTCTGGCTCTCAGTGTCCATTCTAATTCATCCCAAAGATGTTCTATTGGGTTGAGGTGAGGACTCTGTGCAGGACCAGTCAAGCTCATCCACACCAGACTGTCATCCATGTCTTTATGGACCTTGCTATGTGAAACAGGAAGGGGCCAGCTCCAAACTGTTCCCATAAAGTTGGGATCATGGAATTGTCCAAAACGTCTTGGTATGCTGAAGCATTCCGAGTTCCTTTCAGTGAAACTAAGGGACCAAGTCCAGCTCCTGAAGGAAAAACTTCGAACCATAATCCTCCCTCCACCAAACTTTACACTTGGTTCAATGCAGTCAAACAAATACCGACTCTTCCTCCAGATTTCCAAATGGAGAAGCGGGATTTTTTTTTACTCCAGAGAATTAGTCTCCAGTGCTCTGAAGTTTGTGCCTTCAGTGGTGGAATAAGTACTTGACAGTAGCACTTGAGTAAAAGTATTCATACCCAAATTCCAATCTTACTCAACTACAAGTAAAAGTTACTTAGTCAAATATTTACTGAAGTTAAAGTTATCGAAGTACTAACTTTTGAAAAAACAAGTATTTGAAAGTACATGCATTTAAAAGTATTCAAAAATTCAAATAAAAATTTCAGTGCATTTATATATAATTTTCAGTATAATTTCGAAGAACCTTTTAGCTTCAGAAACGCCAGATGTATTGATAGGTTGAACCCCCTGCTACAAACTCTAAAACACATGTAAAGAAATTTACCTTAAAAATGCCACAAAAAAAACATAAGGACAGCCATTTTTATCATTATTTATTAAAAACAAACCAAAACAGAATTTTCTCTATTCTCCTCACATTTTCAAAATGGAAATGAGGTTTAAGGTTAAATCTTTTATTACAAAGAAACTGCAACTCTGTTTTAGAAACGTATCCTACTGAACAACCGGGTCTCAACTAATGCCTTCAAAAAAATGATAATCTTCAAATAATTCTCATAATTTCTGGAATTTGCACATCTCTCAAACAGTGGTTACCGAATCCAGTCCTTCCAGAGATAAGCAAATCACAGTTAGAGGAGTGCTAATGATCTTATTTTTAATAAAATCAATCTTATTTATAAAGAATCCCATTCAATCATTACTGCTAAAAGCAGGTGGGATGGACAGTTCAATGGAGCTATGTCACTGGGTTTGGCATGTAGAGCACCATTTTTTCTCCAGTTTCCTTGCATTTAGCTTCATCTGCTGCATTAAACCAGGGAGCCAGCTTTTTATTTTTTAAGTTTTTCTTCTTCAAAGGGGCTGCGTTGTCTAAAGCAGTACACAGAGAACTAGCAACCCCATCAACAAAATCATCAACCTGTGAAGGGGAATAAACTAAGCTTTTGCCCTCTGCAGCACTGCTCAGCGACACAGAGGAGAGAGAAAGTGAAACAGATTCTTTAAAATTTATAACTGTACTATCTGATAATGATCTGCTAAGGTGAACCCTTCTTTTGGTGGAGGAGAACTCAATTAAACTAATCCTCAACCTTATTAAAGAGTGGTCAGAGAGGAGAGGGTTGTGAGGAAATACTGTTATTTCTTCACATTCAATGCCATATGTCAGCACAAAGTCCAAAGTATGAAGATGAGAATGTGTGGGACTATTCACATTTTGAACAAAGCCGATAGCGTCTAAGATAGCATTAATCGCTGCACTTAAGCTATCACCTTCGATGTCAGCTTGGATGTTAAACCCCCCCACTATGATGAACCTGTCAGCATTCAACACCAAATCAGATAGGAACTGTGAAAAATTAAAATTCAGATTGACGATACAAAGTCAAAAAAAGAAAAGTTTTTTTGTGGCTTTGCAATTTGGATGAGAGAAAATAAGGGTTAAATGTTCAAAAGAGTTGTAACTATTAACTGCCTTGGGAGTAATCAGTAAGTCAAACTGAAAGATTGTTGCTACTCCTCCTCCTCGCCCAGAATTTCTGGGTATGTGAAAATTTAAATAGCTTGAAGGAGTTGCCTCATTTATGCTCACATAATCCTCTTGCTGCAGCCAAGTTTCTGTAAAGCAACATAGATCAATGTGATTATTACAAATCAAGTCATTAACCGGCAGACTTTTTCAAGAAAGAGATCTTATGTTAAATAAACCACATTTAATCGTTTTAAAATTTTCCCTAAAAAGAACTTATTCTGATTTTAATTGGATTATAATGATTTACTCCTTTGGGATTCTTTTATAATCTATTTGATTTTGGTCATGGAGAAGACACTGTCTGTATGGAGTAATGTGTGGGTAACAGTAGAGAAGCTGCAGAGAGGTGTATTAAACTACGACTCTGCTTTCTGGTCTGCACCATGGGTGGTCAGTATTTTGGAGGACTAATAAATTCGGCAAGATTCCTAGAAAGAAGAGCTGCAACATCCAAAGTGGGATGGATGCCGTCTCTCCGAATCAGACCAGGCTTTCCCCAAAAGGATTGCCAAATATTAATGTAGCCTACGTTGCTTTCAGGACACCACCTAAAAAAAAAACAGCGGTTGAATGATGACACGCGGCTAAACATGTCATCACTGGTCAGATAGGGAAGAGGACCAGAGAAAATTACGGAGTCCGATATTGTCTCGGCAAACTTACACACTGAGGAAGCACTAATTTTAGTGACCTCTGATCGCCTTAACCGGGTTTCATTACCGACGGCGTAAATAGCAATCTTACTGTATTTAACCTTAACCGTAGCCAGCAGTTTCAGGTAGGATTTGATCTTGCCCGTTCTGGCCCCCGGCAAACATTTGACTATCGTCGCTGGTGTCTCTAATGCCACGTTTCTGACTATGGAGCTGGCAATTACCAGAGTGGGCTTCACAGGGGGTGCATCACTAAACAGGGACAATCAGTTAGAAACATGGACGGGTTGGTGGTGACCAGTGGGCAGAGATCCACAACTACGCTTTCTGCTTAACATTACCAAATCGCCTGGCTGCTCAGGCACTTTTGGAGGACAACTTCGTGGGGGTGGTCCTGTACTTGGTGGCTTAACAGGTGGGCCTACTTTAACTCCTGGATGTTCAACAGCCCAAAGCCAGGATTCTAACTCTGACAGCCTCGCCTCCAAAGCTACAAAAATACTACACGTATTACACATCCCATTATCACTAAAGGAGGCAGATAAATGAGTGAACATCTGACACACAGAGAAATAGAGAAGAGAGGCAGAAGAAAGAGTTAAAAAAAGAGTCAAGTGAGGGAGAGAGAGGGGCCAAAGCGATAGTAAGCTAGTGCTAGCCTAGGCTAGCTACTCCTTACTAAAATAATAAAAGTGTGTGAAAGCAGCAAGTGCACAGTAAAAAGTGCGACAGAAGGCGTTATGTTTTATAGTGCTTCTGAACAGTTAATTACTTAAATACAGAGATATCACAGAAAAAAAAGAACTTAATTCAGACGGAGATATCCTGAACAGCAACACAACACTCAGCAGTCAAAACAGGAGGTGAACACGATACGTTTCACCAACAGCAGCAATAGCACCCTTTAGTAGCATACTTCTATTAATTTCAAACAGCTGCTGATGTGAGAGATCCCAACAGCATGATATCACAGCGTCTTGATAGAGGCCAGAAAGTTTGAATTTGGTCTCAGATCTCCTACACATGCTTGTTTTTCTTTTCTTTGTTACTTTTTGCGTGTGTCGGTGTGTATTTCTTGAATCGTGGAGACCATTTTTCAGAAATCACAGCACATCGTGTGGACCGAGTGCTCTAGTGGCGAATAATGTCTGTTCCCCATGGTTAAAAAGGGTGTTTTAGGGTTAGGTATCAGGCTTAGAGCTAAAGTGTGAGTTAAGTTAGTATTAGGGTTAGGTATGAACCCGAAAAGGTTAAGTTTAGCGCATGGGTCACCAATTTGGTAGAACTTAAAGACCAAATGGGTTGCCCTTGGTGTCTTAGTGACTCATCAATGGGCTGAGTTTGAAATGTTATTGTCTTTATCTTCTAATCACTTATAGAGTCTTTCATCATAGTAATCATATTAACCGTTTAAGCAGTATAGAGATTTTAAATTGACAATATCTAAACGAAATGTACGAAATGTCTGAAGTTTACGTGAACGCCGACCCCTTTAGTTCATTGGTCAGTAATGGTAGCCCTTCACAGTACCCATGAAGTAGTCCTCAGCCTTAAAAAGGTTGGTGACCCCTGGTTTGAGATAAGGGTCACGGTAAGGCTGTAGAACACAACTACAAATGAATGGAAGTCAATGGGAAGTCATCACTGCAATAGTGAAACCAGACATATGCACCACCACTGTGATGATTTTCTCACCACAGTGGTTGATCTCTCCAGCCTTCCCAGAGTTACCATTCGCCTTGGTGGTCATGTTAGGATTGCTGTTGTGCTGCACTTTCAATAGAACAATAATAAACAGTGATCTGCAAACTGTTTAAATGTTGTGATATAATTTATATCTCAAACCTGCTTTGAACTGTTTAACAACTTGATTCCTGATCTGTCTTCTGTATTTCTTGGTCTTCACAATGCAGTTTTTTAACCAATGATCTCTAAATAAAACACTGAGACTTTACAGAACAGCTGGAGCTATACTGAATTTAAATCATACACAAATGAACTTCTTTTACTCATTAGGTGAATGTGAAAGGTAATTGGTTGCACTGGATTTTATCAAGGGGTATCAGACTATAGGGGGGTTATAACAAAGTCATGCACATATTTAATCTTAAAAAATGATGGAAGCCATTCACTGTATTTCTTCTACATCACAGACATGCACTAATTTGCATTGGTCAACCTTATGAAATGCCATCATAAGAGCTTTTGGTTGTAATGTGAAAAAATATGACAAAGGTTATAGGGGATGAATACTTTTATAAGGCACTAGATAGCATGTCTCACAATAATCAGCTTATTCTTACTTTGGCAGCATATCTGCAACTTAATTCTGACACAAGTTGATAATTTCAAGGGTTAACTTTTTCAACAACCTTTCTTTCTGTGGACAGAAAAAAGCATTGTTTCAATAATTAATTATATCCAGTGGCTGCCTCTTGAGAAGAAAAAATATTGAAGCCCAAGATAGCTGCATATTACTGAATGATTTAAAAGGCTGGGTAAGCTTAAACTGGCTTCAAGAGCAATAGTAGAGCTTTACATGTTAAACTGTGATATGATGAAGATTTCATTGAATAAAAAAAAAAATGCTAGTTCTCTTCTTGTGTTTGATATTTTGTGTTATAGATATACCTGTATGGTGACTTTATTTTTAGGTCTGGTCCACTAGTTTTGTGCAATTATTTAGGTTACCCTGTTTTCGGGAACACCCTAGGTTGGAAGGCTTCTTCTATCTTGGGGATATTCAGCAGAGAGGCAGCACTAGATGTGTTTATCTACACAGGTCTCTGGATAGAGTTACTTGTGGCCATCTGTTTTTCTACAGTCCAACACTGAACATGATTGTCTTTGCCCAGGAGACATGATTACGCTTAGTTTTAGTCAAAGGAACGCATCCGCTAAGCTGCCTGCAAAATTAACTGCACAGGTTTCACTGTAACCTTATAAAAGTTGGCTCACTTCAGCAACCAAACTTAATCCAAATGGTTCTGACTTTCACAGTTGTTCTTCTGGACATATCTTCCGGACTGCGCAGCGACTGTTGGGCTTTTGAGTGTTTTTGACACGGTTCCAGCTGCAGGGGCCGCAGGCCTAACAACTGCTGTGACATTCCCAACAGAGTCATCTCCTCAAACTTTTTTTCCCCTTTTTTTTCCCAGAGTGTTTCTCATGCTTCACTATCTTGATCATATACTGCCTCATTGTGGTGGAGAAAACATTCTTCAGCAAGAAGGCTAAGCTGCAACCAGTCTTTATCGTTTTTGCTGATCTCTTTGTTGCAATGTGAACATTTAGTTTCTTGCTCTTTTCTCTGCATAATAATATATTAAATATAATTATTTTAGCTTTCATATAGTGTTAAGAATTTTCATACATTGTCTAAGCTGCTTTACAGAATCTTTAAGCAACAGTATGGAATAGAGAAAGAAACTCTTTATGCTTCTTGTCATCAAACTTTGAATAAAAAGCATATTTAGTTCAACTCAAACAACAAAACAACAGAGTTTGACTTTATGGCTTTTGCAAAAAATATTCTCACCCCTTAAATTTAAAGTACTTTATTGGGATTGTATAAAATAGTGGAAAAACAGTCACAAATGGTTCTCCAATATGTCCATTATTACTTAGCCCCTGTGCTCCCACAGAGTTAATACATTTATGTCATGGTCTTGGTTCTGTTATGTTCTGTTAGTTTTATTGTTTTAATTCCTATTTTGCTGTGTTTTCTGATTGTATTTCAGTTCTTAGGTTTTTGTTTGCTACCCTCTGTTCCCCTCTTGTGTTAGTCTTCTTTTTCCCTAGCTCCTTTCTTTGCTGCTCTCTTCACACCTGCTCCCAATCTGCTCGTTAGTCCTCTCTTTGTTCAGTCTCCCATAAATACTCTCTTTGTGCAGTTCCTCAGTGCTGGTTCGTCGTCTTACTTCGTCTTTCCTGGTCTAACCCTGGCTCCTCATGATTGGTTTCCCCTGATGTATCCATGGCTCTGGGTTTTTTTTACATTTTTAAGTTGGATTTTGGGATTTTTTTTGGATTCCTGCCTCTCTTACCTGTGTTAATTAATTAAAGATACTGCAAGAACTCACCCCTGCCTCTCAGCCTCTGCATTTGGGTCCTCAAGCTTCAACCGAATTACTTAATAATTCATCTGATCTGTTTAAGCCCACATGTATGCAGTGTAAAATGCTGGTATCCTTAAAGGCAAGGCATCTTTAGTTTCTCACAAGCCTTTGAAGGGAAACCCCAAAGACTGATTGCTAATGTTACAATACATTGTTACAAAAACAGAAACTTAGGAAAAAAAGAATTTAAAGTTCAAACAATCTAAACATTTGCAGGAAGTAGAATGAATAAAGCATCATGAATTAAAGAGAACTAAGGATAGAAATGACCAGACTAACCAAAATAAAATGGGAAACTTCTAATAAGAAACCCAGAAACTGAAGCCATTTCTGAATGCAAAAAAAAATTCAATAGACATGACTTTGATTATAACAAAGTGGTTAGGCACCGTCATGCTGTGGGGATTCTTTCTTCAGAGGATACAGGGAAGATGGTCAGATTCAATGTAAACATAAATGGAGCTAAATACAGAGCAATCCAGGGAGAAAACCTGTGATATGCTTCAGAAAATTTTAGACTCTTGTTTTTAATTACACCTGACTAATATTAAACTATTTTGTAAAGAATGGTCAAAATAATTCAAATTATACTGTAAACGGCTGTTAGGTCAGCTAATGGCAGTATTGCAGAATACAGTCTCAGGAACTTGTGGTTTCCTTTTTTTGTAAGAGAATAGAACAAATTTCAATGTTTCACCTTAAATTAATCCACTGGTTTGAGTTTGTCTATCATTATGAAAGTTGTAAACATCCAATGCAGTTTATTACCGTTACAATCATAGTATGTGTGGTTTTAGGCATATTTAAAATAAATACTAATTTTCTCTGTGAACTAAATAATATTATATTTTTTTAGAATGGAATACATAAGCTGGATGTTACAAACCACACTTTAATTTAAGCAAGGGCTTAAAGAGTATTTTTGGGGGAAATTAAAGATATAGTGGAGGATTTTCTCAAACTGGGGATAGGCACCAGAACCCCTTGTGACCCAATTTTTTTTTAGAAGAACCACCCTCTCCACTTAAAAAAAAATGCACATGCACAGCGCTGTACCCGCTCCAGAGTGAGAAGATCTATTAAACGCATGCAAGAGCGTGCACAAGCCCATTTCTCCTCATGCACACACTGTTTAAAAGTTCCTGTGTGCATCTCTCAAAAAAGCTTACTTTCCAAAAGAAGATTTACATTTTTTCCGTTATGGCAGACTCACCACAAATAAGTGAACATGGGGATGAGCACATTGGACGGTCTTACGTAAACATCTCACCAGAATGATTGAGAATTAGGAGGACCACTTATTTTGATGATCCACTCGGAAAAAGAACATCCTCCACTATACCTTTGATTAAAATCTGATTCTTTTCAAATCTGCCAAATGACCCAGTCTGGCTTGTGCCTGTGATTTCAGCAGTTTGCAGGTCTGATTTAAAATCCACACCTTTAAGGTGTCACTCCACTTGTTAGTCTCATTTACATTATACCGTGTCATTGCTCTTGATTTAATTAAAACAATGACGTTTTAGTGTTTTTACTTAAAATCACCTTCTCGCCCTTTAAGATATGCAGGAAGTTATTTAAAGAACCTATACTCATACGTTATTGATGTAGCATAGCCTCAAATAATGAAAAAGAAAAACTATTTTCATTTCACTTAATTTTTCAGTGGTAACAAAATTTTCTTTTTATGAAATAATATGTACCATTTTTTTTTTCAAACTAAATTTGCATAAAATGTATACTTAATTAAGATTAGACATCCAGGAATGTAAGTGGTAATACATGAATTCTTGTTTCCCTGGACCACAGAAATGACCTGACATAGAGGCTTCTTCTTTAAAATAATAAAGGTAGGAGAACATGTCATGCAGTGTCTGGCTGAGTATTGCTGATTTTACACGTTTGCAAATGAGTTGAAGAAACTTGTCACTTTACTAAACTGACAATGCTTTGCAACAAAGGTATATTTTAAAAGCTTAGTGTCAGGAAACTGCAACGTTAAGTAAGGCGCAGGGAGAGACAACAATATAGGGTTAATTCATTTCAAGTCTGTCTACATATATTCATTACCTGGGGGGCAAAAATTGGATTAAGTTTATGCTTAAATAGAAATTAGTATAAGTTAGTGTATAGTTCTACTTGTATAGTTTTAGTGCCACTAAATAATAATATTAAATGTGATTAATGACTTCTTACATATAAAACTGTCAGTGCTGTGAAACCAAATTATTAACTGACACATTTTTTCTCGCTGTCTGACAATAATGAAGGGTAAACTGTTCATGTTTTAGGTCAGTGAGGATCAATAAAACTTTTTCCGTTTTTTAAATGTCAGAAAGGAAAATTAATCCTTTCTTAAAAGCTAAAGGAATGCATATACCAGATAGCATGCTTAAAGTTTAAATACTAAGTGTCGGCAGCTAGAAGTCTGGAGGTAACATTGGTAAATAGCAGGCGTAATCACTTTAGCTTGTTGGTGCTTATGAGTATGTAGAGCATAAAATGAGAGTGGGAAAATACTGCAAAATAAATTGCTACCCCTCCTGTGATGTAATATATTAAACCTAAAACTTGTAGTTACTGCATCTATCTTTAGCATGTTTGGAGGTTGGGTACAAAATTACATCTAGAAATATCTGCAGTCAGTAGCTAGGTTTGCGTCTCCAAAATTACCATTAAAATGCGTTTGGATTTAAAAACAAAAAAGTGATCCAAATACACTATTTATATGGGCACAAAATCAAATATTCTGATAATGAGATCTTTTGATTGGGTGTTATTCAGAATAGAAGCACTTTGACATGCAAAAAAATTTAAATAAAATAACCATAGAAGAAGTATTGCACCTTTGCGCGAGGGCAAAAAAACAAAAAAAAAACACAAAACAAATGCAGAAGTGTGTCGCATATGTTTGTTCAGAGTGCCCAGAGTCTGAGAGTGGTTGAGGAATGCTTGCTTTTTGCAATTAAGCTACAGATTCAGCTTTTCATGTGTCCCAGCGCCACATGGACAGCAACAGGATGAGAAGATGCTGAGTCTGTAGCTTAATTGCAAAAAAAGCAATCACCCCTCAAATTAACATCTCTCAAAGATCTGTGCTGTTCAGCACTGCTCCCATGCCCTTCACGTATATGCTACATAAGTTTAGTTTGACAGGATCTAACTGACACAACCAAGACAAGTGGTGTTAGATCGATGTTAATCAGATTATGGATCATCATAAACCACCCTTCTTGATCCTAATGCAATTAAATTCTAGCTCAGGGTTTCTTAACCCAGGTGCTCAGGGCAGTCTGTCCCACATGTTTTAAGGGTTTCCCTGCCTCAGCACGTCTGACATGAGTGAAAAGGTTATTAACAGGCTTTTGCAACAAATGATGGCTGCCGAGGAAATCATTTCAATCAGGAGTGCTTGAGTGGATTCACATCTAAAATATGAAGGACAGAGGGCCCTGAGGACCAGAGTCAAGAAACTCTATTCTTAACCCTGCCAAGAACACTGATTTAATATCAGATGCAGTACACTTGTTAAATAGGAAGATGGCACTAAACAGACGGTTATAGACAAAGAAGCAGAATTGCAGCAATGCACAATAAATTGCAATACAGTAGTTGAGATCAATATAGAGGAACATTTTAAGATACATGTAATTAAGCATGTTCTCATGACACCAGCCAGAAAGTTAAAGCTTTTGGGGGAAAAAAAAAAAGTTTTACAGATGATTCCTCCAAATTTAACAATTAGATTATGCAAATCTGTGAATTACTTCCAAAACCACAAAGCTTTTGGAGACAGCAGAAATGACTGTGATAGCAGGGCAGCTAACAACCATTTAACGCAGATATGCCATTGAACCGTGCCATCAGAAGCAGAACCACAACCAGAAGATCCCGGATCTCTTCCATAATGCCAGCAACACCAGGAGAATGTGGCAAGGCATATGGGCGATTACAGAATACAACACATCCTCTTCCCTGGTGGGTGTAGCTGATGCTCACTTCCTAAATTGACTAAACAACTTCTTTGGAAGGTTTGAGGCACTAAACAGTACTTCAGCAGTGGAAGCTGTTCCCCATCAGGGGGAGGAGGCACTTTGCCTCGACACAGCTGACGTATGGAAGACTCTAACGAGAGTGAACCCAAGCAAGACCCCAGGCCCCAATAACATACCTGGGTGTATATTCAAGGAATGCATTTCAGCTGACTGGTGTCCTCACAGACATTTTTAACACCTCGCCGGACCAAGCCACAGTGGCAGCATGTTTTAAGTCTGCCTCCATTTTTCGGATGCCAAAGAAGCCTCAAGTCACCTCATTCAATGAATACCGGCCTGTTGCACTGACTCCCATCATGATGAAGTGGTTCGAAAGGCTGGAAAAAGGACAGATCGTCTCCAGTCTCACCCCAGCATTCAATCCGTTCCAGTTTGCCCAAAAACAAAACTTCCACCTCCTCTGCTCTTCACCTGATTCTAGCACATTTGGAGGAGGAGAACACCCATGTGGATGCTTTTCCTAGACTTCAATTCAGTTCAACATCATCCTCCCACAGCATATGATAGGAAAACTGGAACATCTGGGCTTGAACATGCCCCTTTGCAATTGGCTGCTAGACTTCCTCACCAACAGACCTAAGTCAGTCCGGGTCAGACAGAACACCTCTGTTGTCATCACCCTAAGCACAGGCTCCCCTCAAGGCGGCATCCTGAGCCCCCTGCTGTTCACCCTGATGACACATGACTGCATCCCCATGTTCACCACCAATCACATTGTGAAGTTTGCTGACGACACTACAGGTGGGCCTCATCAGAGATTACAATGACCAGGACTACAGAGAGGAAGTGGAGCAGCTAGTGGGCTGGTGCAGAGATAACAGCCTGATCCTGAATGTGGAGAAGAAGAAAGAGATCATCGTCAACTTCAGGAAGAACTGGTCTAACCGCACTCCACTGCTCATGAACAACTTAGCTGTAGAGGTGGTCAGCAGCACCGAATTCCTGGGGGTGCACATCACAAACAACCTCAACTGAACTATGAACACCTCCTCACTGTTCAAATGGGCACGAAGCGCCAGTACTTCCTGTGGAGGATGAGGAGAGCCCACCTGCCCCACCCATCCTCACGACCTCCTACAGAAGCACCATAGAGAGCGTTCTGACCAGCTGTCTTACTGTGTGGTGTAGAGGCTGCAGTGCCTTAGATGGAAAGAGCGTGAGAAGAGTGGTGAGAACAGCAGAGAGGATCATCGGAGCTCCTCTCCCCTCCGTAAAAAACATTTGATCCCAGTGCTGTGTATCCAGAGCCCGTAACATCATCACCAACCCCTCACTCCCCCACTATGGACTGTTCTCCCTGCTGGGGAAGATGCTTCACAGCATTCGATGCTGGACCACAGGTTCTGCAACACCTTTTCCCTGCTGCCATATTGAGACTCCGCATCACACTGTAAACTTCATACTTGCACTACAAGGAGAATTTTCAAATCCCTTTAAATATAATTCAACTCAGTGTTCTACTGCATTTTGCACCATATTTTTTTATTTATTTTTTCACTGTTGTGAAACTTCCACATCAATGGCTTTTGCACCATGTCTCTCCTACACTGTTTACTTATGGATCACTGCTGCACTTTTATAAATGGAACTTTTCATTTCACTGCTGCTCATTTACTGTTGGAAAAGCTGTATGCATCGAAATATACTTCGTGTATACAAAATGACAATAAAATTTGTCTAAGGCTACGTTCACACTTCAGCCTGAAACACAGAAGCAGGAAGAAACCATCTTGAAAAGATTCCGTTTTTAAGGTTGGGAAAGATCACTAGTTGTGCTCCAGCACTACAATCCATGTTTACTTCAGTAAACACAGAGCATGCATGCTTGTGTTGTCATTATGTCCTCCACTGTGCATGCGGGACATCTGAGTTGTATGAATGCATTTCACACAGGAGATCACATACAAGTCGCATATATTTAGAAATGTGAATGGCAACACAATAAAAAAAATCGGAATTGATCATTAAGGCCTGCAGTTTGAACATAGCCTAAGATTAAGCTACAGGGCACAAACACACGTGTGATTCACATGCACAGGACAACATCCACACATGCACAGTACGATTCACACAAGCACAAAAAAATCCAAACACACACAGGACAAGATACACACACACACACAGTATGATTTACGCAAGCACAAAAACATCCACACAAGCACAGCAAGATTCGCAAAAGCACACAAGATCCACACATACACAGAAAAAGATTCATCAAAAATAATTCTGGTCCATAAACAATTATAAATTCAATTGCAAAGTATCAGTAGTCTTTAAACTTCACTGCATTTGTGTGTGGAGTTTTGAGACTCCCCTGACGTGCCTCGTTACACAAATGCATTTTTTTAAAAAGGGAATGGTTTGCCACCAATCACAAAGCTCCCTTGCATAAGTCAATCACAAGAAACTACTCCACATGGGATGACTTACCCCCAGATCCCACATCCTCCATCTCCATCATCTTATACTGTAAGCCTACTTTGCATGTGTGGATCTTGTGTGCTTGTGTGAATCATTCTGTGCGTGTGTGGATCTTGTTTGCTTGCGTGAATTGTGATGTGCATGTGTGGATCTTGTGTGCTCGTGTGAATCTTGATGTGCATGTGTGGATCTTGTGTGCTTGCGTGAATCGTGATGTGCATGTGTGGATCTTGTGTGCTTGTGTGAATCATTCTGTGCGTGTGTGGATCTTGTTTGCTTGCGTGAATCGTGATGTGCATGTGTGGATCTTGTGTGCTTGTGTGAATCTTGATGTGCATGTGTGGATCTTGTTGTTTCTCTGTGTGGATTTGTCCTGTGCATGTATAAATCACATATGCATATTTGTAAAAATTGAGACTCATCTAGCTTCATACTTAGTCACATATTTTACCATAACAGTAAAAAGATCATCAGGACAGTGTTTACTTTGCAAACATTGGTGCAATCAGCAGACATAATCAGTTCTATTGACAATGGAACAACACTGTTATGTATTTTGGCCATTGGTTGGCAGTATTTCCTCACACTTCCATCAGCTTGCAAGATTCCAAGGCCCTTGTGTTTTTAGCCCTTGCCTTATTGGATTGCAATGTTCATATTATATATACCAAGAATTAATGTCTAATCCTTCTTTGCATCCAATACTTATTAGCATATATAATTTTCTTTTTACTCTCTTTGTGAAAAATTTCCTTTGGGGATATGCTGCCTAGCCATACTCTAGTATTTGCTTACTTAGTTACTTAGATATCATACCTCTGGTTTCCTCAAGTTTATTAAGAAAAGTCTCAAGTTTGCAAACTAAAGCGTAACACACACAGAAAAAAAATATAATAAGCCAAAAATGTCCCATTATTTAGCCCGAAAGCCATTGTAGTAAAAGTTGAAGTGTTTGACCTTTACCTCCTCAGCATGCCATCAGTTGCTGTAGAAAGCCTGTTAATCACTCATTCTTTAAGTTACCTACAATATGGAGGATTTAGAACAAGTGGGTCTTTAGAACAATCATTGGGAACCACTGGTCTAAATGAATTAAGCAGATTTTCAGCAGTTACTTGGAGATGGTTATTAAAAGTCTCCAAGTCAAATATTTTAAAATTTGGTTCTTCAAAATACTAATGAGATGCTGTGTGTTTAGCCTCCTAATCTATTTTAGAATTATCTATCCATCCATCTTCTCCCCCATATTCCACCAGGCTCACTGTGGGTCTGGTGCATACCAACCATGCACACACACACAAGGGAAGCACCCTTGGGTGGGAGGAGGCACCCAAACAGAATCCACACATGCAAAAGGAGAACATGCAAACTGCAGAAATACTCTAGGCCAGGAATCATACCCAGAACCCTCTTGCGCATGGCAACAGTGCAACAAACTGCGCTACCGTTCAGCCCTAAAATTAACTAAATTAGAATAATTTTGGAAAACTTTAGTGACTAAACAAAGGAAATATATGTACAGTATACTTTACCTAGTTAATACCTCAATTATACAATTTTATTAATTACAAAAGAAAAACAATGAGGACGCAAAATATTTTTCAAAAGTACAGGGTTCAGTTCCGATGGATGTCGCTCACTGGCTTGTGTCTTTAAAGATCAGATATCCAATGAGTCTTGTTTCCATGACTAGTTGCCAGACTTATACACACCACCCTGGCTTTTACTCAGAAAAATTTTAGCAGTCTTTCTGAGGCCGTTTGAAGTTAGGAAATATGTTCAAAGTCGTAACTAGCACAGAACTGCAGACTTGTCATCCCAGCGTTTATCCTGCTGATCTTACAGTAAGCCCATTGTCCTCCAAGAACCAAGACGTAATTCTGTATTGCAGCACTGATATGTAATCATCCAAATCTTTGTTTTGTTGCAACAGAGATTAAAGGACAAGGAAACAGTCATTCAAACTGTGCAAAATGTCACACGTATCCCTTAGACTCCAAATACAGAATTGAAAAGGCAGCATTTTAGTTTGACACAGCTCATCTAAGGGCTAAAAATATTTCTGTAGTGATAAGACTAACAACGGTCTGATGTTGCTTTTGTAAACTTACAGTAGGTTATAAAAACAGAGCTTTGTTTTGGCCTTCTCATGTTTTTAAGTCTTTTAGGAAAGGGATGTAGATAATTTCCATGCACACATCCTGTTTCTGAAATTCCTTTTGCTTAGTTAGATATCTGTTTTTTTACGAGGATTATATATAACTTTGGATTATTATTCACACATATTTTATTCTTTCTTTCAAATTCCAAAAGATAAATATTCATTGCTTCTGTTTTTGTTAAATCTTCTTTCTTAAATTTCTTAAATGTTTTGTAATGATCATTTTGGAACACTTGCCGGTAGGCTATAATGATCTCATTGATGACGTTTTCACACTCTGGAAATGTTTGTCAGAGGTCCACAAGGGTGAAATACCAGACAAACAGCCCAGACCTAACACGTAAGGCACATAATAACACTAACAAAATCTGTATTGCATAAAATTATTACTAATTAAAAAAAGCATTTTTTCCCAGAACTCAAAGGCTATAACAACTGACAGAGATGAAAGGAGCTCACAGCGCTCCAACCCACAGTGTGTGTTTACTTGAACAAGAAGTCATGTGACAATTTTTTTTTACTCAGGAAGATTGACAAAGATCAGTGGCACTCATGATTAGCACCTGATCATCATGCTTGAGATTTTTTGTTTTCCAGTCATAATAGAAATTATCACATACTCTTATACTGTATATACCTGGATATACTGTATATATATATTGCTTATTCTTAATGCACCTTTTCCTCCTTGTTTTCACCTTCTGTAACTTCTATGCCAATATGTGACGAGTGAATTTCACCGTTGTGAGATCAATAAAGCTCATCATCATCATCATCGTACTCAAAGTCGCTCGCTTACAAGCAAAAAGTAATGTCTCTCGTACAAATTTCCCCTGCACTTAGATCTGATCCCTCTGCTCACACTTTGCTAACAGGGCTGCATACATGTATTTTCTGTCTCTTTCAAAAATAGAGTATTTTAAGGTAAATTTTATACCTTCAGATCTATTTATTAATGTAAGTTTAAGATTTGTCATTGTTCTCATCACTTTCCTTTTCTTTGATGGTCACCTGGTTATGTGCTGCCATGGAAGCATGCACATTTGCAGTGCTGATAGAGAACAAGTGTTTTCAATCAGCCTAATGAGGAAAGTCCACAGTGATTGAGAGGTAGGGTAGATGTTTTGGGATTTGTTTAGGTTTAGGTTACAGTTTAGCTTTATTTTGTTAAAGTTGAAAGTAAATGTTTTTGTTTTGTTTTTGTTTTCCTTGAGCTCATTTGGTTAACTGTTTCGCAAGTGAAATTGTTTTTTTTTTTCCACCCCTTAATTAGAATTGGTTTAGTCCATTCTTTAATAAAGGCTGGGTTGTTTGTCAACTGTGATCTAACAGATTTTGTTCTTTTCATGGTAGAAGTGATCAATTGTAGTGCACAGAGAACAAGAAAAACCAAAAAAAAAATCAAAATAATAGTGAAAACTGCAGAAAAGTATCTTGAAGTGAGAGATTTAAACTGGGAAATGGTGGAAAGCATGATGGGAAAACCAATAGGACCACCAGAAACTGGCAGAGTGACAATAACTTAAAGATAAATTAGAAATTATGAGGGCAAAGTGACTACATATTTATTATGTTGGGTTGGGTTAAGTTAAACAGTTCGGATATTACTATGTCTTGCTATTACTATGCTTTCTGGGGGTGAGTCTTATTTCCTGTTTCCTTGCTTAACTCCTTATAAGTTGGTGCCGGTATCGCACTTTTAACTAGTTTGCCAACAGCCATAAAACCTCACAAGAAGAAGAAGTTGTGATCTGACAAATCCATTTGTGTTGATTATACAGAGGATAAAAAAAAGGACAGGGACAGAAAAATAGTAGAAACAGTCAGAGTTCAACTAGCTGTGAGCCCTGATCCAAAAGTAAATGGTACAATATGCTAAAGAAGTCAAAGTTGACAAGATCCTGTTGTTTACAGCATATGTGATCAACAGCACAAACCATGTAAAAAACAAAACTTAAAAAAAATAACATTAAAGTGAAAGGATCAGAGAAGGACTTTGGGATGAAGGGTGTAAAATGGGAGCATATAAAACATTATGGGGAGATGGGGAAACCTGGAACAAGGGGGATTAGGGCTGTATGATCATTTTAAAATGGAACGCAAAAAGTTTAATATCAAACGGTCAAGAATTTAAAGGATTCATTAACAACACTATCAATAAACCAGACATCATTTGTCTTCAGGAAGCATGGCTTAAATCTCATCTACATTTAGTATTGAAAGGATATATTAGCATAAAAAGAGATTAAAAGAGGGTAGGAGAGGAGGGTGTATTATATTTAGAACAGAAGGAATTAAATATAGATTAACAAAAGGGTCAGATTTGCAGTTTAACTATAGAAATATGGGTAGGAGTTAAAAACGTTAAAGTTCTTAATATTTATGACCCTTTAAAATCGTCCCAGGGACCTGAATTGGAAGGTAAGCTACATTTTAACCATCTATGTCTTAAGCCACAATAAATAACATACAGTAGAGCAAGTTCATGAATAACAATGCATCCTCCTATTCTTTCAAGATCAAATGTGGTATACAATCATGCTTCAGTAAACGGTTACTTCTCCAGAAAAAGTGGTAATAGCAGGAAGTTAAGTCATGAATCTAATTTGCAAAATGGTGTCACAAATATAGTTGTTTTTTTGTTTTTTTTAAATCATGTCTTTGGGAATGTGGAGTAGTAGTACGAATGATAGCTAGAAAGTGCCTAATGGACAAGAAAATGAGCACACATCCTATAAATATACATAAGGCTCTTAGGAAAGACAATCGGCAAAGACAGTCTACATAAAGAGAGTTTTTTTTTCAAAATTATAAATACCAAAAGGTCACACTTATGTCATGTTATTTAATTACAACTCTTCATTGGAAAATCAATAATGCATGTGTGTTAATGAAGTCACCGGGCACACAATGGTGCAGGGACAAAACCCTGAAGCCATCAGGCAGCTGTCACGCATGCACAACCTTAAGCTTGCTGGAGCTACTCTTTCAGTTCACAGATTTGATGCATGGCTTGAGGTAAAATCTACCCTGTCTGCCACCTAAGCACAACAGCTGTGACCTGCACACACTTCATTGTGACAGATCTGTAAGGGGATTAATCTGTTTTTTTGTTTTTTTTTTATAAACACTGCTATACCAGAGAATAAGCTAACAAAATAGTGGCTTGTAGAAGGAAATAAACATTACAATGCTTAGTTATGGGCAGATTTGTGCACCTTCCTCTGAGCATGATTTTCACAATTAGTTTTCATTGATTTTAACAATAAAAAGTTACAAAAAAACAGACCAGCCTTGTAGAAATAGCAAAACTTTTTCATCTTTATTTTGATTTCGACTGCAAACTTCAAAGTATCTTTCGTTGTTGCTATGTATGCAGCTGGATAAGCTAAAGTGTTTAATTGGTAATAGGAAGGAGGCTTCTTTTTAGCAGAGGTGTCAAGTACTGTAACAAATAGTTACCTTACTTAAGTAGACATTTTGGTTATCTGTACTTTACCAGAGAAATTATTTTTAGAGAACTTTTTACTTCTACTCCTTTTTTTTCTACAGGTATCTCTACTTTCTACTCCTTTCATTTTGCAATGACCTGTTTTTATTAAAAATAAATAAATGAATAAATAAATAGTCCAAAAAAAAAGTCAAAATATTTGCTTTATCCAGACAATTTCTTTGTGGTCAGACTCAGTCCTGCACCATATTGTTGTTCCCCACATACCAAAAAAAATAGTTTTCAATAATGAGGTCTAGTGAAGTTTTAACACTGTAACTATTAGCTATAAGGCTAAAAAAAAAAAGAAGTATATGGAAATGATCATCCAAAAATTGTTGCAATAAAATTTGACTTTAATAGGGTAGTGCATTAACCAGTATAGGGTTTAAAGCATCTGTAATACGGATATAATAATTTAATGACAATAATAATATTAAAACTATAAGATTTCTCTAACGGCTATGCAGTACATCTTGTTTTTCTACAAAAAAAAAATAAGTAAATTAACACTAAAATACAATAGATTTGTGGAGGCAAACACTTTTTTTTTGGCATGTGCCATATGGGCAGTTGCCCAGGGTGGCATTACAAATGGAGCGTACAAACAGCAGCTATAGTTTATCTTTCAGTTGCACCTTGGGCAAGTTTTATTCATTTTGTTAGTTTTCACATTTTGCTTTTATGCATATTCAGTCAATAGGGAGATGGCGCCCTCTGCTTGCTGTTGAGATAAGGAGACTAGTTTACGTACTTTTTGGGGAACTGTATTACATTTCATCCAGGCACGGATTTCTATGATTTTCTGCACGTGTATTGGTTGCAGAACAGCAGGTAAGAAGCTCTCTAAGGGTCACATTACTTGTTGTAGCAAGACATAGTCTAAGTGAGTTTCAGGAATGTGAATACCTTCAGGGGTACTGTAAAAAGTAGATAATACACAAGTCAAATTACAGAACTGTGTCAAATAAATATTGATGCTATTCTATCAAAAAGGTGTGGCCTCTTTATGCTATAGTCACTATTTGCTTTATCTATCATAGAAAAATATTCCCTCCATTCATACTGCTGCTCCATTCCTGCTTTATTATGTTCAAACTTCAAACCAGCTCACTTAAGTTAATTCACAGGGTACTCCCTGGAATTTTCTCTTTCAACACTGTGTTTACACAAAATTGCTGGCACCCATGTAGAGCCGTGCCAACAGCCCTCAAAGAATAACAAATCAATCATCAAAATTAACAGGTATATTGGAGGTTTGACTACATGACCAAACAAAGATTAAAAAAATAAAGTGATAAGAAATGCATGGATTGAGTTAGTGTTGAGCATTTGGGGGGGGGAAATGTGTTCATGTTAAAAGAAATCTGAAAAAGATTTTTAAACCATTTCTGTTTCAGATTCCCTTTTGCTGCACATCCACAGGGGATATGACCCTGTGCAGCGGTGGCTTGCAAAAGTATTCATACCTATTGAATGTTTTCCAATTTATTAACACAACCTTTACATATTTCAATGTGTTTTCTTTTGATTTTATGTGAGACACCAACAAAGAGGAGAACAAAATTGTAGAATTGTAGGGAGTGAAATTATTGTCAGTACTTTGTAAAAGTGATTTTCACTGCACTTTTGCACATTTTGTTCCATTAGATGAGAATTAATATTGTTTTCTATCCTGACCTTGCTTTAAAGTTCTCCACAGTGTTCTCCCTTACGTGTCTGCTTAGTTCCTTTGTCTTTATGATGATGTTATTTCACTAATGTATTATAACAAGCCCCTGAATCCTTCACAAAACAGCTGCATTTATAACAAAATTGCACCACACAGAGGTTTATAGGTAGGTTTCAATATGGGGCATCAGTCAAAGGGGATACAACAAAAATCATTCAAATTTTTTTTAAATGTAATTTTAAACTTTAAAGCAGTCTCTATTTGTTTGGAAAATTCAGATTAATTACAGTATAGTTTGGGATCATAACACCATAAAATGTGAAATATTAAAAGGAGTGTGAATACTTTTGCAAGACTTTGGTGTGTTGGTTGAGGAAGACAGGATTGGTTAGGAGTAGAAGATCTGTTTATACTGTGGTTAATTTGAAGTTACATGTATCAACAAGAAGGAATTGCTAAATGAAAAATTCAGAATTTGAAATTGGGCCTTAAGGCACTTTTCTCATGTTGCTTGTCTTAAAGGAAGATTTTGTTCCCACTTTAACAAGAAACGCTACAGAAAACACAGAATTCTTATTTAGTAGCCACAAAGAGCTGAGGTGGAAATTTGGTTTAGATAAACACATGTCAGTTCTTCAAATATGTTTTTCTAATACAACATCTGACTTTATTCTTATATATATTATCTCATAGTTTAGTTAAACTAATATTAATCTGGTCATTTTAGGTGTGAACTCTATCTGAATTTTCCCCACTTATGTTCTTTAGTCTTTTTCTTACAAACAAAAACACACAATAAGCAAAGACGTATCAAAAGCTGGCACAGTCATATAAGAAGTGTTAACAGAAAAATCTAAAAAAATTCAAGAAACCTTCCAAAAACCTGGAGTATTGAATAAAAACCCTCAAAGAAGAGGTTCGATTCAGCAACATTCATAGCAGATTTAAAAAAAAGTTCCATAGTCTTTTGATAAGAGAGTAGCGTGAAAAAAAAAAATCAGCGGATAAACAGCTTTTATTTCATATATCTGCATTAAAGTACATAAACTTCTCATCCTAAATACAAGACTACTTATCTTACTTCATGCTAAAGAGTTTTGAAACAGGTAGACAAATCAGTTTAACAACTTGCTGACAATCCTTTACTGTACCTATGATGTGATGTGGTTTGGTTTGGGCTAATTCTAACAGATGATCTGATTAAAAACGGATGTAAAACTGATGTAAAGTGAGACTGTGTCTCATGTTGTAACAGTACAGGAAAACTAGCTGGTGACTCAAAAAAAAGGGAAAAATTTCTCCCTGGTAAAGATTTTTTGATGATGATGATGATGATGATGATGATGATGATGATGATGATGATGATGATGATGATGATGATGATGATGATGATGATGATGATGATGAGCTTTTTTCTTTGGTAAAAATATAAAAGCAACTTTGAATTAAGAGTATTCATCCAAGGCTCCCATTTAATTTTTTTACTAAATTCCACTTATTAATATCCTAAAATGTCCAACAGAATAAATGGAACTCAAGAATTGTACATATATATACATGTACATATATGTACACAAATATTAAATATTCTATGTTGATTATTATCCTGAAACCTTCAATTATGATGAGTCCCTGAACCATGTTCACTTTTAATGGGAGGGACTCTTTAAAATGGGAAAAACAGTAGAACGGCAAAGACAACCTGGACAAGAAAAGGTCAGTGCAGGAATTTATCTTAATAGTGTGATGTATAATAAAAAAAATAAACTTTTTTGGGCTTTCGAGTATAATGCTATTCCTTCTCCAAAATCATGCCTAAGTGGTATCTTAAACACATCTTTAACATGACAGAGAGAGGGGGAGAGATTTAAAATAATATTTGAAGCCTCTCTTCTGGAGACAAAAAAAGGGATTATTTTTTTGTTTTCTGTATCTAATTATGTTCAGTGAAAAAAATAAATGTAGAATTTGATTACTGCATTAAAATAAAGTTAAGAAGGGCAGGTTCAACCCTTATATCCACTGCTGTTTCTTTCAATAAATTTTTTTCATTGTTTAAGGACTGAGAATATCAACAGGTGAATATCATCCAGTCAGTTTCCTTTCAATCTGACCTCAAAGCTGCTGCTGCTCAGTCAGTACTCCATATAATCTGATTCTCTTCCTCATGATGTGCCATGGAGAGAAAGATACCTACTGCAGGGAGCTGGGTATAACAAACACACTTGGTGCAGATGGAGCCTTGCTTTGAAAATAACAACAGCCAGCCCTGGAAAAGGCATCTCCTTGATTGTAGCTGATGTATCCCCACAATTCTACTGCAATTAAACCTTTAAACTCAATCACCCACACCTTGGGCAATGATACGTCCCCTACAGTGTTGTTTTGCTGAGGGTCTTAATCTTAAGGCACTTTAAAACCAACATCTGTTTTGTATTGTGCTGTTTTTTTTTTTTGTTTTTTTTTACTTTTTTACCCCTAAAAGCAGCAAAAATTCTGACTGATCTGGACAAAAAAACCAGCCAACATCTTTATTGTTCACATGAGTTGAGTCCACACTCCAAAAGCTCAGCAACATCTTTCCAACTAAAGCTTCTCCATTGTAATAACATTACTGTGTAAAGATTTAGTTCTTATTGGAGGTACGTGAATATATACTGTCTGAGGCAGGTGCATCCAGCATTCATTTCCTATGCTTTTAGTGTGTTTATTGATAATGAAAAATATGTAAACACTGGGCAAAATGCTGTGCAGCCCAACCTAAGGAGTTAGAACCTAGTCTCTAGGTAAACACTTTTCTGACAAAGGGTGGCATTGACCTGCCTTTGACGTCACATGTATAAAAACTATACAAATGTTGTTCAGGGCACATCTGATGGATAGTCATAACCCAGTTTTTGATGCTACCTTGAGCAGCTACCCAAATGCCCCTAATCAAAAACCAATACATGTTCTAAGAGTTTTGCAATGATGTTACATAACGTTAACATTTAAATTTTTTTCAGTGTATTTTGTTTGGGTTTTTTGTTTTTTGCAATTCAAACTAAGTTTTTTAAGGCGATTAAAAAATGTTTGACCCATATTTTGAAACATATTTTTACATATAATGCAATTATGTTGTAATATTCCCAAATGCGTTTTATCCCACAAAGGTATACGCCTTAGATGCTCTGTCATCAAACTGACTGATACTAAGTTATTCCAGAGTCGGTCCAATTCCTTTGGCCTTATCAATTTCTTTTGATGATATGTGCTGACATAAAATAGTACTGATTAGTTATTTGGACCAATTCAATTTCTTACCTTCACAGTTTTACTGAAATTATTTGAAAATAGAGATGGGTAAAGTTTAACTTCAACCAAGAATAACGTTTTTATCTGCTACATCAGGGTCCAAAACCTGCAGCTCCAAAGCTGGAAGAGGCTCTTTGGTTCACTTAATATACTGAGCGATTAAATATTTTTGCCTTGTTTTTTTTTCTTTGTTTATTTCTGTATTTTGCTCTGTGTACCATGAAAAAAAAAACTGTGGCCCCATCCTGTTCCTCATTGTAAATTAGATCTAAAACCTACATAATGTACACTCTGTAGGTGGATAACTATTTCTACCTAAAAATTAAAAACAATAACCTGTCACAAATAACTTAATTAATGGTAGCGAACCCAAAGGCAATACTTGAACAAATAAATATTTCTTTAAATATTAAGTTGTTGCTTCTGGCATTTCAGAAAGTAATTTCTAAACTGGTTTCATTATGCTCAATATAAGTAAGGTTTATTTGAAGACGGTGAAATTTATTTTCTAAGCTGTGTTCTAGTTTTAAAGTATCTGGGCTTCTTTTGCTTTTTCAGATCCCTTTAAATCTTTTTGGCTTAATTAAAGTCTTGGCATCATTCTGTCTCAGTATTTCAATACTGTCACAAAAAAAAGTTGCTTTAGGTTGATGGTTTACTGGCACTGTTGTTTGTTTGTAATTAGGCTGAGGTCAGAGGTAAAATAAAGAACCTTATTGACAGCCATGAGCCTAATCTTTTGAAGACTGAAGTGTGTCTTTACTCAAAGGCTAAATCCTATGAGTTAGGACAGCATTTCATTTCTCTTTCAAGTATTTCTACATTGAATCAATTGATTATTGCTTTATTCTCTCCAAAACCACTTCTGATGTGTACTTAGAATCACAGTCGTCAAGTTTCAACCATATGGCAATTCATTTTGAGTAAAGTTATAGAAAAGAGGTAGTTCTCCTCCTTTCATATAAACAGACCCTCAGAACGATGCTTCCATCAACAAGTTGACTACAGATAAAGTGTCTGTAGGTTTTTAAAGCCTCACATTGACTTCTCTTATCCAACTTCATTTAAATGTTGTTAAATATTTCTTTGTCACTTTATAATCAGAAAACTTTCCTAAAGAGACATCTGACTTGACCCATCCATGTTGGGAGCTTTGAGTAATTTTTGAAGCAGGAGCTTCTTTCTTCTCTAGTCAGCAAGGTTTTTAGTCCATATTGGTGTCAAAGTGGTTTTATTAAGGAAAGCCACACTGGTGTTAAAGCATAATCTGGTTTATGACTGTATCATTCAATCAAATGGTTGAAAACTTGAAAAGGAAACATGGCAGAGCCTTGATCATGGCTGTAAAAAAAACAACAATTTATCCAAATAATGAGGATCTTAGAGTCTGAAAAAAAGATCAACAATTAATTTGATCAAAAGTGCACACTGTTCTAGTGTTTAAAAGAAAGATTGAGATAAAACAAAAAATCCTTATGATGCTATATAAACCTCTAACTTGATCAAATACCATTGCTTGTCCCTTTAGAACAAAAGCTACTGTTTCTATAAAAGTTTTGCACAATCTGAATAAAATCAAAGGTTCCTTAAATTAATCTGAAGATACAAGAGCGATGTCTCTTTAACTGTTGCATTCATGAAATGTGCTTCGACACACATTGTATCTTTGCTTTGCTGAACAAAAACTCTGCACCAAATGAAACAAGGTAACTCTGCTCATTGACTGAGCACTTCAGGAATGGGTTGCTAAAAAAATGTTTAACATTTTCAAAACTGCAATTGTTCTTATGATTATTTTGTTTTGACAGAAGACATTAAAAGTTGCTTTGAGCTACAATCAATTAGCATCCAGACCATTACAAATCCCAACCAAACCTCTTCTAACTCGAATTCTAAACAAACTTTTTGTTTTTTGAAAACATATGCTTACAATAAAAGGACTAATCTTTTAGTTTAAACATTGTTTTTTTAATCAAATTAACTTGTCTTAGGTCCATGTACATCAGTATCCCAGATCTGAACTATATTTCCCTCCTAAGTTTGTGAGAGAAAAAAAAAACTCTCACCCACTCTATCATATTCAAGCAACACCAGAGACACAGCTTTAGTTGTGTAGTCTGGCTAGGTCTCTTTAGAAATATTGGAACATACCAGAGATGGTTGTTACTTGTAGAACATGATGTGCTTGCTGGAAATTCTTACTGTTCCATCAATGCTGCCACTTGGCACCTTCCCTGGCCAATATTCTTGCATTTTTTTATTTATTTTGGAAAAATGTCTTATATTTATTCAAAGATTAATGATGACTCCCTTCACTTTACCAAAGCATGTCAGATTAGATAAATAATAATATTTTTTCACTGGCATATTTAGATTTAAAAGTATTTTCTAAACAAAGAAATTTAGAGGTTTTGATGAAAAAGGGAGAAAGGCACCTTTTAAAAGACAATAAAGCATAAAAAGCAACAACTAACAAAAAACCCACATCAGCAATTCATTTTTATTAAAAAAAATGTTAGATTGGATATATGCTTCTCAATGAAATGCTTTGTTTTAGTCATTAAGGAAATCAATCCCTTTTAGATCAGTATTACATTGGTATTATGTCAAGTCAATAAAGAAAGGGCTGGTAAAATAAGGGGATTGTCTTAAACCTTAATCTGCTAGGAATACAAATAATTTGAGGCAACTATTTCTTTTTGATTGATACCCGATACAATGAAACTAATAAGCAAATCCCACCAGGGCAGCTGAACTTTATTTCTTCTTAATCGAATTCCCTCCAATTTATCGCAGCGGAGAGCTTCAGAACACTGAATGCTGAAATTAGATCAAAGGTTGCTTTAACAAAGTTTAATGGTGTCTGCACTTATGTAACCAGGCTATTGCAGCTTCTATATGCTGCTCTTCATAGATAAATTCTGTTTTAGAGTGGAAATATACTTGATAAAAGTTAGATTAAAGGAATAATCCAGTCTAAAGTTTTTAAATGACAAAAAACATGAAGTTTGGAGTAATAGAATCTGAAACGTTAAAGGACATAACATGATGATAATGTCACGCTGCAGACAGCTCTAGATTTGTATATAGATGCATATGTGTCAGAAGGACTTAGACTTCCAAACGCTTTAGGTATTAAAGCATTAAAGCTGGGTATGAAACTAAAAATAGCCTAGGAACCAATTTGCTGAGGACAGCGTGATTGTCTACACGTGACAGGCTACCGGCAACACGCCGCTGTCCCTGGTGCTGAAACTGCATCCGGTCCGTTATGTGGAGGTTTTCATCCTATATTTTAAAGAAAATGCAACAGAGAGGCACCTGAGTTTGAACCCTGGAGATATCGAGGTTAAATAAAACTGGCTCAACTGGTTAAATAATTATGCAGACTGCTGTAGAACTCATAAAACTGTAATTCCACCCAAGCAACAGTGCGAGGCGCATGCAGGGCTAATTCAGTTTACAGAATAGGAGAGAGAAAGAGAGTTTGATTGATCATGTGGGCTATGGAAGCCTGCGATAGTTGTGGCAAAATGCTGCATATACGCCCCTTTGGCACCGATCTGGTGACCAGTGACTCTAAGCCCTGCTGAGGCCACGCAGTCAGCCTGCACCGGGTGTATACCTGTTAACACACTGCCCATTCTTCCGGGTTCTGGACCTCATTGAGGCAACATGAACTTACCGCAGTCCTCACACAAGATCCTCCCAACATCCTTCTTTAGGTTCTTCCCACTCGTGTCAAGGGGCGCGAACGATGCCTTGAAAACCAAGGGCTCGTCCGTGGGGTCCATGAAAAAAATGTACTTGTGGTTCTTCTTTACTTTGGCGCACTGAGCCTCAGATCCGAACTCCCCCACAGTGACTAGCTGCTCTCGCACCAGACCGCCGCTGTTCAGGGGCCAGACCTCCAGCACTTTGACACTCACACGGTACGGATCCGCGGACGTGTTCCCCGCAGGCGTGGACTGCACCTTACCCTCGATCACCACAGCGGACCTGTAAGCCTGGTCCTGTAGGGAATTCAGACTCGGGGAGTAGCAGGCGAATGAGACCCCGATGAGCAGCATGGATAGATGCACCGGATCAAGCCTCATGCCGCCTGCTTTGGCTCGGTGGGGGCTGGTCGCGTTGCGGCAGGGCACTCTGGGCTGCAGGGCGATGGCGGTGGACCTGGGTTGAAGGAAGAGAAAGCGAGTAGGCTCCAGCAGTAGCACGGCAGCGCGGCGGACCTTGCATAAGTGTCCATGCCATCGGGATCCGCTGCTTTTTCCCCCAAATGCTTTTCAGCGGGTAAACAGCAGCTTTTGCAACGGGGATGACGCTGGCTTTTAAATCCAGTCACTGCTTCCCGCTAATAATAAGGCATTGTAAATGTTTTTTTGTTTTGTTTTTTTAAAGGAAGGAATCGTGGACCTCCTCCCCTTCGTCTCTATTCTGCCATAAGACGACGCAAATTTATCTTTGCCCCCAAAAATTGCAGTGGAAAGGTGCCGCTGTTATGGTTCTCCCTATCATCTGCATCGGAGGGAAGAGACGTAAAATGCTGCAGTGAAGCACAAGTTGGAGGAGCCTGATCGCAAAACCAAAAGACCCGTTTCATTCCAGGGAAAAGAGAATATAGTGATGAGAAAGCAGATATAAAAAAAAATAATAAATGAAAGGAATTATTTCTGCACGCTGCAGCGTTAATACGCCGCCCTCCACCGCGGCTCTCTCTCCGCCTCCCCTACCAGCCGCTGACGGAGAGAAAATAAGACCGATCGCCGAGGGGCTCCAAAAGAAATAATAATGATTTTTAAAAAAGGGTCTCTCTCCCCCCTTTTAATACAGCGCGTCAGTCACTCCATGGTGTTTCATCGGCGGGGATCTCTTGCTGTAATGAAACAAATGAAAATCGTAAATCCATGTCTCTCCCTCTCTCCTTACGAACGCATCCTACTGTAGCCAAGGCATTTCACCACTTCCAAAATAAATAAATAAATGGATAAATTGAATAAAATAGGAGGGGAGGAAAAATAACAATGAAGCTGCATATGTAAGTCCAGGAAGTCGACCGATGACTAACGCTGCGAAAGCGTTTCGGAGTCTTCAGGAGACTTTTGCGTCTCATCCCATTAAGTCATGCCCTGCATTCAGGTCACATTCGCCGCTCTGCTTTAGAAAAAACAAAACAAACAAAAAAAAAAACTCAGGTTGAGGATCCTGAATTTTATCCACAACATTAATTGAGCAAAACTACTAAAAGTCAACAGCTCAAAATAAATAAATAAGAACAGTGAAAGTTTTAGAAAAAATTAAATAAAATACACCACATTGTATTAAAACTCTTTTTTCATATGTTGAATGCAGTTTATTGGGTGTGAAGTAACTTTTTTTTTAACTAAACTATTTTAAAAGCAACATCAAATATGGTTTTATGTGTCGGCTATGTTTGATAGATTTTATTGATAAACTAACTCGGGGTTTGGAGGAAAAGGTTTGTGTGCGAAATACACTGCAGCTGCAGGATGTGTCAGTATTCACAAAGAGCGACATCTGCCGACCGCAGTGGTCATTCAAGAAAGAGGATCCACTCATGGAGGAGGTAGCTGATTTAGACTTCTTCTTAAAACAGAGGCGTAGCCAGAAAATCCTATTAGGGGTGGCCAGTCAATAAGCAATCCATTGAGAGGTGTCCGAAAGGCGCCAAAACCTCAGGGTCAACCTACGCTGTTCCAACAGAAACAAGCGCAACATCAGTGTTTTCTAATTAAAAACTACCTATGCATTCCTGCACCCTTTGCAAATAAGTTGGTGGATATATTTAAGCATCTATGCTGTATACATAAAAGGTATAGTGGACACAATTCTTTCAGATTTGAGTTCTGGGGCGAACATATTTTACATTGTCATTACCTACTTTTATCAATAATCATTCTGCAAAAAAAGAAAAAGACATTTAAATCTACTAATATCCACATTAAATGAATTTTTAAGTTATTATTAAAGTATTTATTTATTTATTTATTTATTCACTGAAGACTCCTAGATGACTTGCAGAGGCACATCATTTTACCTTTGCCCCAAATAATTCAAAATTTAGTTTTGAAAAGAGCAGGAATTCTGCATCTATCATCTTTAATGTTTGTTTATTGATGTGCATAATTAACCACAGTGTTTCTGTTGCATGTATTTGTTAATATATGAAAAATTTAAATGCTTAATATGTTTTCCTGCTGCCACCGTCTGTATTAGATGGAAAAAAAATGGTATGGGTGGCCAATGATTGGCTAAGGGTGGCCATGGCTATCCCTGGCCCACATCTAGCTCCACTCCTTTCTTTAAAGAAATGAAATAGTCCAAAATGTTGATGGATTACACATGGATGTTAATTTCAAAAGCTAATATGTGTCTTATAATGGATCAAAGATAATTCTGTTTCACAGAAAATTTGTATAGGTAATAAGAGTAAACAAAATAATTTCTCCTCAAAGAAATATTAAGTCATGGTCTAAATATCCATGGAGACTTGTCAGTTGTCCAATAGAGTCAAAAGGGTGAGTCACATGTTCAGGCATGTTAAGTAAAAGATTAGAAGAAGGAAAAAGAGTGATAAAGAAAGGCATGCTAGCAGCTGAAAATTGCAGCATTGAAATGATTGTAAAGAAAAGTCCTGACATGGAGGGTGTGGGGTAGGCTACTATTGCTGCATTTCTGAGTCAAAATCACTTAATTAAAAATAAGTTTGCTAAGGTGCTCTGTGAAATTCCTGCAGCTCCTTCAATGTCACTGTCAGTCTCTTGCCATGACCAGTGTCACACTTGAGTTTTCCTCACTCTAAGTTTGTATTCTAGGAGCCATGTCATTTGTTAGTGTTAGTGTAGTATGTTCTTTCATGTCAGAAGTTGCTTCCCATTAGTAGCAGTTACACCATTTTACATGGGTGTCCAAACGATCAAAAAGTAGTGAAGTCAAAAATTTCCCAGAATGCACCTTGAAAAGTAGTGTGCCTCCACGGTCACTAGACGAGCAGATATATCTGTCATGATTTTATCCAAAGATCTGACCCACATGCAGAAAACCAAACAGAGAGACCAGGGGATGGTTTAACAGTTTTATTATGAACTGGTAGAGAAGGGTCCAGTGCTGCTCTGAACACTGGCGAACCGGGACTGAAAAGTGAAGGGGAAGATACTGCGGTTAGTTCAGGCTCAGAGGGAAATTTGTGTTTCGATTTGTACAAGGTGAATAAAGGCAACAGGACTCACATTTCCAGAAAAAGTGTCTTTCTTTGAATTCAGTCGGTGTGGGTTGTTCCAGTAATAGACTTGCTCGTTGGAGGGTGGACAGGGTTTACCCAGGTTGAGGTGTTTCCTTGAGAAACGGAGGAGCTGACTGCCACTTAGATTTCCTATGGTACTTGAACGGTTTCTTGTGGAGATGAATCCCCTGCTGAGTGTGAAGCCCGAACAATCCTTTGGGAAAAGTAGATCCAAACCACCTGTTTGAATCCCCAGCTCAGTTTGACGTTCAGACAATCCTTCCAGGGGGGAAAAGGTCCAAAACATCCAGTTTGCAGGATGACTTCCTGCCGAGAGGCAAAGACAAAAAACAACTAATTTTAAGACTCAGATGACAAAAACTCAGTTTGGCTAGAGTACCCAAAACTCACTCTGGCGTCGAGGTAGTGGCAGTCAGCAGCTTAAGAGTCCTCTGGTAATGAGGCAACCATCTGCAGGTGTGTGAGAAGGCCAACGAGAACCAGGCGCCACCTGGTGGTGGAGGGAAATCAAACAAAAACACAACCCACACCAACTGGATTCCTAACAATATACCAGAATGCTTTGCAAGAACTCTCCTCGCAAAGCATCCTGAATTTGTTTTGTGGGCGGGAAGCAGGAACGAAAAGTAGCTATCATCTGTCCGAATGGTCAGTTAACTGAGATCTCTATAAAGTCCACTACTGTATATAGTCCCTTCTCTACATCGTGCTTAAGGGATTAGTGCAGAAGTTCGGACACAGCGGCTGAATCCCAAACCGCCCCTAACCTTTAACCCATCAAGTGTCACTCGCAATAAAGTCACACTCGCAGCTGTGGAAGGCACCTGGATTATACATGGGGGGTATAAACATGAATGTGATGGCCTCTTCACTCAAAAGGAAAGGCGAAGCAGTCGTTTCTATGGCAACGCAGTGATGCGCAACTGCGTGGCTGTAGCTCTGTGGTGCAGATTAACATGACTTTAAATATTTGCCATTTTTAGGAAAATGGCAAATATTTAATCACATCCAATGTAATCGCATCCAATAAAACTATTTCGAAGAGGACCTTCTATTTAGGAATTAATGAAATCCTTTCTCTTTATCTTAACTTGTGATTTTCTGTTAGTGTGATGAAGATGCAGCAAAGCAGCTATACTTACATTTGAATGCACTTGTTTTCTCTGCCACTCGATCGCCGTTACAACCACTGCACTGATGCAGACTCAGTAGTAAAGGGCTGAATGGTCCACTCGCCCTTCTCACTACGTGGTTTGGAATGGCCCTTAATGTTACGGACCCTCTGAGGGAACGTGCAAATAGAGGGTTAATGCTTTGGGTTAGTGTTTAGAGGCTGATTTGGGATTCAGCCAGCCTGTAACTGATAAACACCTGAATCACCTGTGTGCAGGGCTCCGTTTCATGAAGCATGTTTAATGAAAACTCTTAAGTTCTCTTAACCTGAAATATGGGAAACTCTGAGTTTTCCATTTCACAAAGAGAGTTTAGTCAACCACTGTTTCATTCACCATGGTAACATTCTCCCCAGAGCTAACCTGGTCGGTAGCAGGTTGTTTTTTTCAGTAAACTCAGAGTCTCCTCTTTTGTCTCTGCTCCTCTTACAGCCAATCACGTTGTTTTGTCTCCTGATTTAGTCCAATCTTTTGTTTTTTGTGCTTTAAAAAAAATCATTCCCTAGGTCCGTTACACATTAGGTTTTAAAAACAAACACTGCATGTCCGTTTGACAAGGATCTTATTAAAGAATGATCAGCATTTTTTCACACAGAATTCAATATTTACAGGCAGAGGATTCCACAACATAGTTGACAGGTGTAGATGACATACTTTCTTTTGGTTTGTTTAATATGAGCGAGATGCGGATCATTTAATTAAAATTTTTTTCATATTTACAGTACACAGAGAACTTAGACATTATATTCAGATTACACATAAATAGATTTATTAATGCCGCTGGGGGGGGGGGAATTACATCAGGGTTAGGATTGTGATTCACTCGATGATAACTGCCTAAGGAGTCTACTGGCACAATCTGAAGGCATTCAAGGGGCCTGATAGCTGCTAATAACAGCCATTTTGTCACGGTCTTACTTTCTGTTTTACTTTGATCTGTGTGTTTTATTTGTTTATTTCCTACTTTGTGTTTCTGGATTTATTTTAGTTCTCAGCTTTTTCTGTTGTCCTCTGTTGCCCTCTTGTGTGTGTTCCTTTCCCCTTGGCTCCCTCCTTGGCTCCACTCACACCTGCTCCTTATCACCTCGTTAGCCCTGCCTTTGTCTCAGTCAGCTATATATACACTCCCTTCGCTGTCACTCCTTGTTGGATCCTCTGTTTCTGCTGCTTCTGTTGTCGCTGGTTCTGTCGTTGCTGGTTCCCTGTTGCTGATTGTTTTCCCCTGATGTCTCCATGGTTCTGGTTTGTGTTATATTAAGTTACATTTAAGTTGGATTTTGGATTCCTGTCTTTGTTACTGTTTTCACCAATTAATTAATGAATTAAAAAATTGGGATGATAATATCCGAAGCGCGGCTGCAAACAGCCACTTCATA
>NW_015150720.1:385911-387554 GCF_000732505.1 Cyprinodon variegatus | reverse complement strand
ATGATCAGCATTTTTTTCACACAGAATTCAATATTTACAGGCAGAGGATTCCACAACATTCCTGTCTTTGTTACTGTTTTCACCAATTAATTAATGAATTAAAAAATTGGGATGATAATATCCGAAGCGCGGCTGCAAACAGCCACTTCATATTTACTGTGTAAGAGGGCTTAATCAACATGAGGAGGGACCCATGAAATGATGAACAGGTTGTATATTTTAGAACATTTTTAGACTTCATTTTACCTGCTGCCATAGGAGTTCACCTACAGTAACTAGATACATTGATCTACTACCGTTCAATAAATAATCCCTTAATATCATCACGGTCACAACATACTATGGCAAGCTATTTTGATATGTATTAGTCTTACTGAATATGTATTCCTGATCTGTCTATCTTTGTCTAAATGACCATTTATAACAAAATGATATTTTCCACATCTAGAATAAACATTCTGGATGTTTGGAAATTAATTTCAGATCTCCATATTCCTTACATTACTGGTCAGCATTTGTATTATTTTGACAATGAAGAAATGTATTTCAGATGTCATAAATACATATTCAGTCAAGCTGATAAATATCAAAACATTTCTAGATATATAAATCTTAATTCTTGATAGAATAATTTTGTTTTTTTTACTTCCTAAAATTCAGTTTCTGCTACAAAAATGTAATTTAGAAAGTATATTATTATAGTTCATCAAGAAGAATCTTATTTTAGTAATCTACAAATGGAACAACAAAGTGTTTTTAATAAATGTAAATCTATCTCTTCATATAAACCTATGCATTAACTCGAGTAACAATCTTCTCCTTCGCCATCTTCCTCCCCTCCCTCGCAGTTGTAGTGCTGTTTCTGTCTTTTAAACACATTCTCCTTTTTTTTTCTGCATTTAAATCTCTAGTTCCAGTGGGGTGAAATAGGCACTTCATGTTTCCTGTTGTCATGGTGACTCATTGAATCGGTGCTTCACTGATAATGGCTTTTCATATTTGTTAGGCACGTGCTAAACTCTGAGTGGTTGTACTTGGAGTTGATTGAATTAATTCATAGCAACCGTTGAGAAACCGAAAACTCAGGGTTCCAGACATTAGGCTAGATCAATTTAGAGTTGCACATTTGAACCTGAGTTTGTTTAACCTACGTAGTGAAATGAACCCCGTGTGTGAGAGGTAGAACATTGAAAACCAAAATAAAACATTTCAGATGAAAATGTCATAAGAAAAATATAGTATATTTCTATAAATAGGACTACATTGGCTAACTGTAGGCATGCCGACCAGTGAGCCAATTGGAGGCAAAGAAGGGCGGTTCATGCTGAGGTTAATAATGCTCACATATTAAATAACATTTACAAGTGTACTTTAAATGATTTACCTTTAGGATTAGCAAATATATATTCGGTAATATGAAGTGAGTTAGTCAAACATCACTTTAATTTCCTAATTACAAATGTCCTTGTGAATTAACATTAGCCAGCAGTTCAGCTAATGTTAGCAATGCTACCCCGTTACAGTTAGGCGTAATGTCAATGCCCGCTCTGCCCCTATCCCGGTTGGACAAGATGCTGTCGGTGAAGAGGAAGATGCCTCTTTGCCCTCAGCCAAAGAGGTCGGTACAACTTTGGATGAAGAAG
>NW_015150720.1:379738-385598 GCF_000732505.1 Cyprinodon variegatus | reverse complement strand
TATATATAATTTTTTTTGAGTTACACTAAAATAGTCTTTATTTCAATTTTAAAATTTTAGCAACTTTTCAGTTTATCCAATTGTTTTTGATGGATTTTATTTTTAAATCTAAGCTGAAAAATGAACAAAGAGGTCAAATGAAATCTAAATTTTTTTATTCAAATAAATGTATAAAAAAATAACTGAAACACCTTATGCCTCATCTGTATTTTATATTCATGCAGACTGACTGTGTGACTGGTAATACCAACAAAATGCTCCTGATTAAGTTATGTTCGTTTTATTAGTGGCCCACACTAACTGTTGTTCAATCAGCTGTTCAAAGAGACGGTTTACAAAATAAACTACTGACTTGCTAAGTGAGAGAATAAGTGTCATCTATGTGGATGGACTCAGGAATAAGGAATAGTTCCCTCAGAATCCATAATTGTCTCTCATTAGTCTGTGGACCAGCATTTAGTTATTTCATAATCCTTCCTCTCTGAGATCAAAAACTGAAATTTGATGACACTGACAAAATACTACAAAGGTATTTTTGGGTAAACTACATAGAGTGGTGTTACGTGTCATTGTTTCTGGGCTCTAATTAAAAAAGAGGGTAAGTATACCCACTTCTCCAGGGACCACTACACTACTGGTGGTGCGTAAAAATCCTACTAGATCAGCAGTTTGTTAAATATTTAGATTAGCCCGTTTGACACCAACAATCATGTCACTTCCAAAGTTCATTAAATCCCCTGTCTTCCCCATTCTGATGCACAGTTTGGACTGTAGATCAGAAATTTGCATTAACAACCAGTTGGACCAGTGTGTCTAATAAAGTGGCCAGTGAGTGTATATGCCTGTTTATTCATCCTTTAAGTTTAATACTGGTACACTATTGCAACTCATCATCCATAACTTTATATATAGACTAATTTAATTAAAGTGTGTAGATTAGTTTAGCGAGTTCCACATCTGATATCAATTTCATGTCTAATATTAGAAGCACAATTACTGATAGAATTGGGCGTTTAAAGTTTTCAAGTACGTTATATATGTCACACTGCAAAAACTACAAAGGCACGTCATTTTATTTGAAATGTGTGCCTTTCCTTGTGTTAAGCAATTAAGTAAGACAATTTGCCAGTGGAATAAGATGATTTGAATTTAAAATAAGATTAAAAAAAAAATAAAAAATAAAAAAAAAATCTCCATTATTTTTTTTTCGAGTTCACAAATATCTATTTACCGGTATCTTATTTTTAAGGCAAGAATAGTCATTCCATTGACAGATGATGCTATTTATCTGCTCAAACTAGGGGGAAAAGCCTTTTATTTATTTTTAGATCACTTTTTGCAGTCCAGATAGTTCAGAAACCAACTGTAAAGACAAATGTAAATGAATAGGACAAATAAAAGGGATTGTGATGTATTTAGAAGTCAAGCTGTGATAATGTCATATTTGTTTTTGAGGAACAAGAAGGGTATTTCAGATTTTCAGTGAGACTGTCTGCTTTTTGACCACCTGGGCAGATGAATAACAATGCCTAACTTTTGACAGGACTTGGGTGTTTCTCCTCTCAGTAGACTGAAATGGATCTCTGGATCTGTGGCTCTCATTTTTTATCTTTTTAATACAGCTGTTCAAACCAAACTGAAGGTTGTTCATTGGCAACGAGGGAATGGCTGGCCTATCTTGCTCGTCTTGCTAGATGGTTGGATGGTTTCCCACTTTAGATAAATCTGAAAGAGAACTGAATGCCAAGAAAACAAGAAAAAAACATTCAAAACTGTACAAGAACCTTATAGAAAAAATAGACTAAGGTTCAAGGGAACCATACTCACGAAAAACATACATGTCAACCAAATCTGGTAAGTTTATCATCAATGATTCTGATTCTGCAGGAAAAAAAGGTAATTTGTGTGTATTCTGTTTTGCTCTCAGCTAATTAAATTCAGTTTGTTTATATAGCACCAATTCACAACACAGGTCATCTAAAGGCACTTTGCAATTTAACCAGATCATACAGTCAAATGGACTGAAAGTTTTCTATCTAAGGAAAACCAGTTGATTGCATCGAATCATTGACTCAAATTTAATCCCTCACACTAAGCATGCTTGTAACGACAGTGGAGAGGAAAAAGGAAGAAACCTCCAGCAGAACCAGACTCAGGCTGACTGGAGTCCAAGGAGACAGAAGCAGAGATAGAGAAAGAAGCAGAGATACAAAAGGCAACTGTCAAACAGCTCCACAGGCGGCCCCGTCCAGGAAACACACAGCCAGGCAGAAGAGCTCCGATCCAACTCCCATGTCAGAGGATGAAGAGAGCACATCTAGCCAGTCATAGTCAGAGAAATCAAACTACACTGGCAGCAGCACAGCTGATATTTCTCTCCAGGATGGTATCACAGCCATACAGGAAATGACGAGGCAAAGCTATTATGAGAAAAAGCAGAAAGAGCGTAACGTTAGAGACTGAACTAACAAATTCTGCAGAGTGAGAAAATAGAGATAGAATGATAAAAAAGGGGTCCCTATGTCTTCCAGAAGTCTAAGTCTATAGCAGCATAACTATAGAGATAGCCCAGGATAACATAAGCTCTTTAAGAATAAGCTTTATAAAAAAAGAAAGTTTTAAGCCTAGCCTTAAAAGTAGACAGTATGTCTGCCTCATGGACTAAAACTGGTAGTTGGTTCCACAGGAGATGAGCCTGATAACTAAAAGATCTGCCTCCCATTTTATTTTTAGAAATTCTAGGAACCACTAGTAAACCTGCAGATTGAGAGCAAGGTGCTCTGTTAGGAACATAAGGAACAATCGGGTCTCTGATATAAGATGGAGCTTGGTCATTTAAGGCTTTAAAAGTGAGAAACAGGATTCTTAATTCTGGATTCTTCAAACGGCTACTCGGTTCAAGGCGGCCAGCAGCACCCATCAGTGTGCAGGGTTGACATGATATGCAAATCAACCAATCAAAGCTGACACTGGAAAACATGAGTGATGTTTTTCTTGCTGACAATCAGTAAAATCTGAATCTCTGTTATTGTTTTCTATGAAATGGCTTGGCTCAGATTTAAGCTTATGTAGAAAGAATTGCTTTCCTAGACACTTTCAAGTTGTCAATCATGTAATCGGTTCACTGCAATGGAGAAAGGTTCCAGAATGTGACTCATTATTCAGTAATTTAAAATAGCTTGTTATGCAGTTCTAAAAGACATTCTGGGAAAGAAATATGTAACAAAATAAGATCGATGAACTAAGAAATTACATAAACATCTTTGTTAAAGACAGCATAAAGTTGGTTTTTGAGCGTAAACAGATGCCCTGTTGTTTCAATAAAAAAAGCATTTCAAAGCTACGTTTGAAATAATTTAATGATCTGGAAATACTAATTTTGAACACACAAGAGCAATCTTAAAAGTAGGCATATTCATCCAGCCAAAACAATAATGAGAATTTAAGTCAAAATATCAAGGACTCTGAAGGGCCTCTACTGGTTTTAGGGGGCCACGATACCAAGTTAAGTTATTTAAGCCCATGCCCGCTGTAAATTATGTACTAAAAACTAATGCCAGAGATCACAATCTGAATAAAAGCATATCCCTTTGAGTCAAGTTTGTGTGTCTCTGTAAACCAGGGGTCACCAACATAGTGCCTGTGGGCTCCAAAGGGGCCTCATGAACCATATAGGACTAAATTGTGACAAGCTCTTTTTAATGCTTCTTTTATTTTATGAGTGTTTTTATATCTGTTTTATGTATTGATTTATCTCTCTCAATTTTTTTTCAAGATTTGTGAACATGCTGTTTTGCTTAATGTATGCACTTTACAAAGAAATGTATTAGGGAGTTTAACTGAGCTACATTAGCTATTGTTCTAATCTATTCTAATTAAATGAAGTTTTTTTAAAATTACAGGTTTAAGACAAAATTACATGGTTAAAACATTTTGTTTTTATAATCGTTTCTTAAATATATTTACTTCTAAATACAGTAGGGTTGTCAAACGTATCACATCACCACCTGAAAGGAAAGCCTGCAATACCTCCCTTCCACCAGGTGGGGGTGCCCGTGCACCCCTTGCGTGTTGACATCAGCGGCACAACGTGCGGCGCTGAACTTGTGCGTGTTGCGCTCACTGTGCCACGAATCGCCGTTTCTGGTCCATCTTGTGAAGCAAGCAGATGCGGTGTCGTTTGTTGCTAAAGCAGGAGACATTCAAGCTTCTGTCCTTTGCTTCTAACCCTCGTCTCTTCTTCTTCGGCGCGCTGTAGAGGCTGTTAGAGGCTCTCAGCCTCAAAGACTGTGCTGGAGGGAAAGGTAAGGTTATAGCAGGGAATCCAGGAACTGGGAACCACACTCTGCGTCTACATGTCATTCGAGGTTATCACAGCCGTCCTGTCGAGGTTTCCAGACCTACATACAAGCATATGACACAGCTCTACAGGGTTGCCAGAGGATGACATCCAACATATGCTCTTGGGTCTGATTGGGAACAGCTACCGAGCCGTCATCTGGAGCGGCGCCACGCAGTGCTGGGATGTAGGGCAAACTTTAGGAGCAGATTACGGGTGTGGATGGGGGGGCAGATGATAAATCAGCAGGCACATAGAAATAAAAAAAATTTAATAAAAAGATAGAGAGATAAGTGTAGGTTCTATAGATCAAACATACTATTTATGAATCTAAAATGATATTCAAGTTCGTTATATCCGTGCCTAGTTTAGGTACAGAGAGCGAAAAAAAAGCGCTGCAGGCATATTTATAAAACTGAGCTTGGAAAACAGACGTTTTCTTACTATTTTCCTTGCCACTACATTCCTGAATGTCACAATAGTATTGTTAAAAATAAAAAAATTATCAAATATTTCAAATAAAAAGAAAATAATAATAAAATGGCCTAAATGCGGTTGGCCTACATCCTTTTCAAGCAAAATATTTTTTTTTATTAATCTTAAGAAAAGTTTTATTTGGCTTTAATTCATTCTGCGCCTGATTTATGGTTCATCCTCTTAAACTTAGGGGTTGTTTTAGTATTCAAAATAAAATGTGATTTGTTGTCTTCCGCACGTATAAGTAAATAATAGAAATATGAAATACATGATCTATTCGTGTGGTTTAAAAATGTAAAAGTTTGACAAATGATGTCAAAATCAAGATATCTTAAATAAGACTGGTGAAAGCAGGCCTCCAACTATATCTCGCATGTGAAGAATAACATCTCGATTTTTTTTTTTTTTAACATATCATTGTATTTGATTTATTTATTTAGTAATTTAGATTTAAAATAGTATAAACAAAATGTCACAATTTAAGATATCTATAAGAGTTTTTGATGCTCTCAATATCAATCTGATTTATGTTTAAATATATTTTTTTTTACTTTGCGTATTTTTGTTTTATCTGTTTCTTTTTTTTTTTTAAGAAAAAGTTTTTCAGAAATATTTTGATCTAAAATTATAAATAATAAGGTACAAATCTGAACATTTAGCAGTACAGTCTGACTTTTAGATGCAATCTCTTCTTTTTAACAGAAACTTACTGTAACAACTAAATGAAAAAATATGGGACAGTTGACATATAAATCAATGTTTAGCCAAGGATAATTTATTTTTGGTATATATCTGTTTCTATTTTTTTATTTTTTCGTTTTTACAGTGTCTGTGCTTGCATAATTCATTCGACTATTATTGAGTTTAATAAATCAGCTATAATCTATTTTTTAGTTTTAGAATTGTATTTCATTTGGAATTTAAATTAGTGTAATTTGTCTAATGTGTTTAAGACTTAACTATTTAGAATCATCTGATTAAATTAAGCTAGAAAAAAAATAGGTTTACTGAACAGAAAGTTTGTTTTTTTTTTTCATAATTTTT
>NW_015150720.1:372729-379559 GCF_000732505.1 Cyprinodon variegatus | reverse complement strand
ATTTAGATTTTTGTGCTTTTTAAGCTTAACCTTTGCTTAATTGTCAACTGTATTAACTGTCAAGTTTGCGCATGAAGAAGTGGAGTGGAACTGCTTCAATATAGCTATAACAATTAGGATCAGCAGAACTGCCGATTTCTCTGTGCTGCGCAGAAGATGCGTCAACAATTATGAGTTTAAACAACATACTGAATGCGTCTTACACTGGCAGCAGCATTAATTTAAAGCTCAATAAAACCTGGCCATGAGTTGACCTCCTATTGTGGCGATATGTTTGTAGCCTAACCGCAGGGCATGGAGTGTCACTCAAACGCTATTTAGGAAGAAAAATCCACCACCTGAATAGGAACTGTGGAAAAATCCTAGAAAATTGGCCAGGAAGGAAATGGCTCGTAATAAATCGGCCAAAAAGCGAGCAGAGAGGCCTCAGAGCGCTGATTAATATTGGGCCCTGTAAAAACGGGACTTTTTCACATGGTGCCTGCAAATATCCAAGGAGATCAGGTAACGATGGCTGTAAAGTAAATTTAATCAAATAATTACGCATGGTTTTTTTTTTGTTTTTTTTGTTTTTTTAAAGTATGCGCTGTCATTCATGCGTCCTGTAGGGCAGGCATCCACAACCTCGGTCCTCGATGCCCGCTGTCCTGCAGGTTTTAGAGGTTTCACTGCCTTAGCACAGCTGATTATGATTGCAGTAGACCAAAAGCCTGTTAATCAGCTTTCAATTAAAATCAGCTGTGCTGGAGCAAGGAAACCTCTAAAACCTACAGGACAGCGGGCCTCGAGGACCGAGGTTGGGGATGCCTGCTGTAGGGGACATAATGAACGCACCTAATCACAGAAGTCTGTCTGGTGTTTCATATTTGTTTTGATATATATATATATATATATATATATATATATATATATATATATATATATATATATATAGCTATATATATTTTTATACTTTTTTTTTTACACTTGGGGTATATTTTAATAAATTACTTTGTTTATGTTAACTTTATTGAGAAAATGTGTATATATATATATATATATACTTTTTTTTTTTTACACTTGGGGTATATTTTAATAAATTACTTTGTTTATGTTAACTTTATTGAGAAAATGTGTGAAGAGTTTATTTTCAAGAGGATTGTTTTCTATTTCTATTACCATTTAAGGTAAGTGTGTAAAGTTTTTTCCCCCCAGCCATCCAGATCACTTTTAGTTGTAAAATTTACGAGGGTATAATCCTTGTATAAAAAGATTAATCAGCCAAATATGACAGGTTTTGTAAAATGTTCACGTAAGGTTGTTAATTATTAGTTGTGATATTGTATAATGCTACCAGGCATTATACAATATATATGAAATACTATCCTATATATATATATATATATATATATATATAAACCAAGTTAGGGTCTTTCCATAAAGGAAAAGTACCTGCCTTTCCATTAAGTGTTATGAAAAATCGAAACTGATTTTAATTCTTCAGTTTCGTTTCACTTGTATCAAAAATGTTGCTCCCCACATCAGGGAAACAACGGGAGATGGAGAGAACAGCAGGAGCCTTCGAGCTGCATTAATACCCCCTCCCTCTCGTTTCCTCGCTCTCTGTGTAGATCTCGCGAGAGCTCCAAGCACGGGCTCAGCTGGCCGTGGCTTTGCTGCAGTCGGAGGGAGAAGGCAGGCAAGGCAGGCAGGCGGCAATATGGCGGACAGAGACAGTGGAAGTGAGCAGGGAGGAGCGGCCACGGGCCCAGGCTTCGGCTCCATGCACTTAGCTGCAGGAGGGGCGGGCTCGGCTTCCGGGCTCCAGCACGAGACGCAGGAGCTGGCGTCAAAGCGGGTCGACATCCAGAACAAGCGCTTCTATTTGGACGTAAAGCAGAACGCAAAGGGCCGCTTCTTGAAGATAGCCGAAGTCGGGGCCGGCGGAAACAAGAGCCGCCTCACTCTCTCCATGTCCGTGGCTGTCGAGTTCCGAGACTACTTGGGGGACTTCATCGAGCACTACGCCCAGCTAGGACCGAGCAACCCCGGGATGGTACAGGACGAGCCCAGGCGGGCGCTAAAAAGTGAGTTCCTGGTCCGAGAAAATCGGAAATATTACATGGATCTGAAAGAGAACCAGAGAGGACGGTTTCTACGGATCAGACAGACCGTTAACCGGGGGCCCGGGTTGGGATCCACGCAAGGCCAGACGATCGCTCTGCCCGCCCAGGGACTTATTGAGTTCCGCGACGCTCTGGCTAAACTTATTGACGATTACGGTCTGGAGGACGAGCCGGCGGAGCTGCCCGAAGGCTCGTCGTTGACTGTGGACAATAAGCGGTTTTTCTTCGACGTTGGGTCCAATAAGTACGGTGTCTTTATGAGGGTGAGCGAGGTGAAGCCCACCTACCGCAACTCTATCACGGTGCCCTACAAAGTGTGGTCCAAATTCGGGAACACTTTCTGTAAATATGCCGAGGAGATGAAGAAGATCCAGGAGAAGCAGCGGGAGAAAAGGGCATGCGAGCTGCAACAGGAGGAGATGCAGGCGGACGATGGAGATGAGGATTGATAACGGAGGAAAACATGCAAGATTAATGAAAATAACCACAGAATTAAAGTTCAAACTCTACTGTATAAAGGAAGGATCTAAAGATTTTAACTGTCAAAGTTTAACTCCAAGGGAGCATCACTCAGTATAAGAAAACCTCCACAACCTGACAGTTATGACATGTTGTCACTCATCGCTGGATGTTACCCCACTTATCACCATTAATACAGTAACAGGCTGCTAAACAAAGTAATAACATTATATTCGAACATTGATTCCTACTTGATAATATTGAACGGAGTGTTTATTTCCCTTATTAACAGAACTTTTGTACCAGTTAAAGCTATTGTTAAAAAGGTGTTTGCAATGTTCAAATAGAAAAAGAGGGGAGGGGGGTTACTTTACATGTGAGCTAATGACTTCAGCACAAATCCGATATTTTGATCTTTCAAAAAAGAATCCAAATCTTTATTTAAACAACAAAAAAAGTGATCACATGTACTTGCCATTACCTTTACCTGTGAGTAGAGATGTGTTTACACATAAATCATTTATGAGGGCTAGGCTTGCTATGGAAAGTGGTTAGATGTCATGCAGTACATAAAAAGGAATATAGAGGCATTTTCATGAAATGAAATAAGTGCTATATTTGTTGTGCAATATGCATTTGAGATGAATTAATTATATTAAACTGGTCAACAGTTGTTGACATGGCCGTTGCTAGAGGCATTCAAAGAAATATAGATATCGTAATTCTTTTTGTTTTATATTGTTGCCATGCCGATGGATATATTATAGACTACCTTTCTGTCTTATCATTGATGCAATGTGTTAACTTAAAAAAAGGTACTAAGTGTTTTTGATGGAGGAAATGCAATGAGAACATGTAGCAATTTGCCCCAGTTGAAAAAATTAAGACACACACAAGAGGTTTAAGTGGCTCAATTCAATGCAGACGAGGGTTACGTGAAAATAGAGATGCACCGATCAGCATGATGATTTCCTTTAAAATGAGAGAGGCCCAATTTTTTTTTTTACATTTGACTTATGAGCTATAATGCATGAAGAAAGGGTCACAAATTAAAAGTATTACATGAATATTTTTGATGTTTTCGTCGACATTCAAAAAATTGCAACAAATTACGCGCTATAGCTAAGAAATGCTGATGGTTCTCAGTTTTTATACTTATTTGAATAGAAATTGTTTGTTTTCTTCGCATTATTTGACCTGCAGATCAACTATTGGAGCCCATGAAGACCAAATCAGGGTGCATCTGTATCCATAACAGATTATTTTTCCTTTTCCTTTCCTTTTCCTTTTCCTTTTTAGTTATAAATGGAGACGCACCAATAGACTTTGCTTAACCCTGTATATGTTAGTTTTTTTTTTCTTGTTTTCCAAAAATCTAAATATTTGCCGCGAGTTATTTAATTGACATGTAGGTGTTAAATCTAACTCCAATGAAGAAATATAAATTACCATTTGTGCCTTGAAGCGTATTGCTCTAATAACTACAAAGTATACCTTTTATTTTTTTTTTTTTTTTTGGACAAAAAAATAATGGGCCTTTTTTATTTTGAGCCGTTATTCTTTGGATAAATTGTTGGATTTTTTTTTTTTTTATCCTCTTCAGATCAGAGCTAATCCATCAAAATCTGTCTGCTTGGTGCATCTCTACTCTAAACAGCCACTATTGCCATCAGTTACAAATGAATTGCAGCACGGATCAGAATTCTCTGACAAACATTCATGGTTTTACTTTATAAATTCTATAATATTGCATCATTTAAAAACCATAGGATATTGAAAGTTCATATTTGTAGTTTATGGTCGGACTGTGCCGTTAGTTGGCAGGACATATATGTGAATTATTCTTAGGCATTTAATGTTTAATGAAGAAAAAAATATATATTTAGTTTTTGCCATTCCCTATCAGCAGTTTTAGGGGAAATCATCTGATTAAATAATTGGTGCATCTCTACCTGAAACAGCAGCATTTTGTGATATTCAGTCATAAAAGTCTAAATGGTGCCAAGGAGTGCTCTTGCTGCATGTTAACCTGCACTAGATGAGGTTTCATCGGTCTCCTGAAATATCGCTTCAGGACCTTTTCTTCTCTGATGTAGGAGAGGAATATGTCTCAGAAAGGAGATTGTAAATGGTAACAGAATGGAGTTGGTGGCTCTACAAGTTAAATCCTGAGCGGTTATTTTGGGAGCATGCTGCAGCTTAATTTAAGATTTGTAAGCCCAAATATCTGTCTGGGGAATGAGGGCAGTCTGATCTAATTGTATATACTTGGGCTGCCAGTTGGTAAAAAGACTGGTTCTGAAACCAGTTCAGTCGCATCTCATAGATGTTTGATAGCAGTTTTATAAACTCTTGTCAGTAAGTTCCAGAGAAACTGGCAACAATCAGAATATTTCAGATTTACCTCATCAACGAATCAAACGATTGCTCCCGCCTTCCAATTGACTGGAAACCAGCAAAACTAGACTTTCCTTGACAACCTTACTACCAGGAGCCTCTGGTTTAAGCCTAAACGACACCTGTATGGGGAGCATCCTCTTCAGCATATAAAACAACCTGGTGCCTTACACACTCCGCATGCTTACACGCTGGCCTGGTGCTTTGGATCGCAGTTTTGGCTTTTCTTTCTCACGCTTGTTTTTTTTTTATTTTTTTCCAGTTTTGTGTCTCGGCCCCCTTGTGTGCTAGCGCACGACTCGTGGTGCTAAAAGGGTTTGCTACAAACCCTGGGGAGCAGATTCTTAACTCTTTTTCTGCTGCCTTCCTTTCTTCCCTATAACTCCATTGCTTCCCCTTTTAGCCATCCAGGTATCGGCCTACATGTAAACATGGAAGGGGGTGGTCACCTAGATGCAAGACGATGCAGAGGATCAGGCTAATGTCTCGTTGAGCGAGAGCTAAATATTTGGAGAAAAAAAACAAAGATCGTGATGGAAGGACCTCCCCCCCACACACACTTGAATCACTAATTTTGATCTAAAATAGCTGTGTGGCAGTAAATGGGAAGTAGCGAAACAATTTTTCATTTTCTAGAATTTAAACAGAACTACCTTTTCAGCATTATTCCACTTTATTTGTCATTTTTGAATGTTTTTGCCCATAAAAGATGCATCTATTTTTATTTTTCCTGTGCAACATTTCATCACTGTGTGCAATATCGTATGTGCCAACGGTGGCAATATATGTGTATCAATTAAATATATTAATATAATTTTAAAAAAAGCATGTGACTAGGTTCCATGTCTATTTCTCATGAAGGAGTCGTACGCTTTTATTTGCACTCGAAGCTCTATCCTGAAAAGATAAAAAATGATAGCAGAAACCAAGGGTGTTTGCCGCCTGTTGGGTCAAGCCGTTCACACGTACTTTAACTTGAAACATCATCACTGCAATGTGCCCCTCTTTTAGAAACGGGTCGAATCGACCCTGTGGGTTCTAGAAGGTAGACTTTAAACATCCAAATGTAGGTATTGTTTTTTTTTTTTGATTAAATGGGGAAAAAAGAAGAAATCTCCATTTTTAGCTTTATGCTAAGAAAAGGTGCTTCAGTCCAATCCTCATTCAGATGTAAGGTTAACTGTCTTCAGTGGTTGTTGTGTGTAGCACTTTGCTTTTCCCAGGTTAATGAAACGCCTGACCAATACTTGTTTAAAAACGATCTCAACAAAGAATGTCATTCTCTCTTATGTTGCCTCCTTTTTTTCTCTTTTTAGATGATATATATATATATATAAATATATATGATTTGCTCATGTGATGCATTAAATATAATTTATGTACATTTGACAAAATAAAAAAACATTTAATTATCCCGGTGAGGGAGAAAATCTACATTCAAAATATATGTTCTTCATGTTTTGTTTCCTGTGCAGGAGGGAGTGGCGGGCAAGAAAAAAAAAAGTTTATTTTTGATGTAGTGTTGTCTACTATGTCTGAATCTGCGTTTGCAATGATACTAATTACTAAAGCTTAATTTTACAGCCTCCAACATGCAAACCTTTCAACTATTTAATGACTTGTGTCTTCTTGGAAAATTTCAAAGTACTGTATATGTAATAAATGCCAGGCTGTAAAATAAAGCATTACTTTGTTCTCTAATCATTGTGTTCTTTTGCAACTATCGCATATCAGAAGTTAACTTTTTAACCCCTTCATTTATCATACAAGCATTTGCAGTATATTATGCAGTGTGTATATATATATATATATCAGTATATTATGCAGTGTGTATATATGTATATATGTATATATATATATATATATATA
>NW_015150720.1:369292-372704 GCF_000732505.1 Cyprinodon variegatus | reverse complement strand
TATATATGTATATATATATATATATATATATATATATATATATATATATATATATATATACAGTCAAAAGTTCTGGCACCCCTATTAATCTTTTTTTCTAAATATTTGGGTATTTGCATCAGCTATTTCAGTTTGATATATCTACTAACTGATGGACACCGTAATATTTAAGTATTGAAGTGAGGTTGATTGAACTAACAGGAAATGTGCAGTATGCATTAAAACAAAACTTGACAGGTGAAAAGATTTCGGTGCCCTAAACATTTTATTGATTTGAATACCCTTAACTAATTTTCACTGACTTACTGAAGTACAAAATTGGTTTGGTAACTTAATTAAGATTTGAACTTCATAGCCAGGTCCATCCAGTCATGAGAAAATGGATTTAAGGTGCCAGTTGCAAGATGTTCTCCTGTTTGAATCGATGAAGATTTATCATGGGCACCTCAAAACAACTCTCAAATGATCTGAAAACAAAGATTGTTCAACATAGTCATTCAGGGGAAGGATGAGAAAAGTTGTCTCAGAGATTTATACTGTCAGTTTCCACTGTGAGGAACATAGTAAGGAAATGGAAGACCACAGGGACAGTTCTTGTTAAGCCCAGAAGTGGCAGGCCAAGAACAATATCAGAGAGGCTGAGAAGAAGAATGGTGAGAATGGTCAAGGACAATCCACAGACCACCTCCAAAGACCTGCAGCATCATCTTGCTGCAGATGTTGTCACTGTACATCGTTCAACAATTCAGCGCACTTTGCACCAGGAGAAGCTGTATGGGAGAGTGATGCGTCAGAAGCCTTTTCTGCAAGAACGCCACAAACAGAATCACTTGAGGTATGCAAAAGGAAATTTGGACAAACCAGCTTAATTTGGGAATAAGTTCATGTGGACTGATGAAACAAAGATTGAGTTATTTTGAGGGGCAAAAAATACAGCCTTCCAAGAAAAACACGTTTACCCAATCTAAAATTTCAAACATCATGCTTTGGGGCTACGTTGTCAACACTGACACTGGGAATCTTTGTAAAGTTAAGGGATGCATGGATTCCACTCGATATGAGCAGATTCTTGAGAATAATGATCAAGAATCAGTTAGAAAGTTGAAGTTACGCCGGGGATGGATATTTCAGTAAGACGATCCAAAACACAGCTCCAAATTTACTCAGGCATTCATGCAGAGGAACAATTCCAATGTTCTGGAATGGCCATACCAATCTCTAGACCTGAATAACATTGAACATCAGTGGGATGATCTGAAGCAGGCTATCCATGCTCGGCGACCATCAAACATAACTGAACTGGAATTGTTTTGCAAAGATGAATGTTAAATTGCTTCATCCAGGATCCAGGAACTTATTAAAAGCTACAAGAAGAGACTAGAAGCTGTTGTTTTTGCAAAAAGGAGGATCTACTAAATATTAATGTCTCTTTTTTTGCTGAGGTGCCCATATTGTTGCACTTTTCAGTTTTTGTTTTAATGCATACTGCACATTTTCTGTTAGTCCAATAAACCTCAATATGGAAATATAACTGTGTCCATGAGTTATTGGATATATCAAACTGAAATAGCTGTTGCAAATACCCAAATATTTAGAAATAAAAATAATAAAGATTAATAGGGGTACCCAGACTTTTTCATATGACTGTATGTAGAATTTTAAAAACGTAAAAGAGTTTATTCCCCTTTACAGATTTTAATTTCTTACTTTTTGTTGTTTTAAATAAAACTTAATATTTATAATTTATATAATCAAAGATAATCCTTTGATAACAATCCAAATTGTATATGGAAAAAATAATTGTTCACTAAGCTTTTAAACTGGACAGGTTACAACTGTCATCAAACATTTGTGAATGATAGTTGTGAATGTTTGTTGATTTATAATTTGTGGCAAATTGTTGAGCGGCTCGTTTCAGTTCAGTTTAAAAAGCTCCAATTCACAGCTGGTACAGGATTAACCTAAATCAAATCATACAGCTGGTTCTAAAGTTCTATATCTCAGGAAATCCACCAGATTGCATCGAGTCATTGACTTTGCAGAAAACAACTGCGTGAGCATGTAGTCACAGTAGACGGTCACTCATATTGTCTTTGAATTTGCAGCAGTCCATCATAGCTGGAGGAACAGTGAAGAGGAAACTCCCCTTTGGAAGAAAGAAACCTCCAGCAGAACCAGACTGCAGCTGACTGGGAGTCTGAGCAGACAAAGCTGCTCAGGAGGAGCACAGAAGCACTGATCCAGGAGTATTTACTGTTAGAGAAAGTAATGGTAGACAAGCTCCTTAGCTTCACTGGGAAAAACTTAATAAAAGCACTGGTTGGTTGCAGTAAAAGCTCAGTCACAGGGAGAGAAACTTAGATACACCCCAGATAAACAGAACCAACTGTATCATCTCTTATTATGAAGGGTTCTTTTATCTTTGCAACACATTGGATTGCATTAGAGCTGGCCACTTCGTCAAATGGGGTGTAAGTCCATTGATTTATTGATTGATTGACTTTATTGATCTCACAGTGGAGAAATTTATTCGTTACATCAGCTCAAATAGTCAAAGGAGAAGAATGTGCCAAAGGTGTATGGATATATATACAGTGCATCTACATAATACAGCTTTTTTACTTTTTTCCCCAGACCCTAAACTATAGTTTTTCTGATCTGTATTGAAGCTGAAGGTCATCAGCTGTTAGACAGACTTTTCCAATGTTTTCTTGGCTCAGTCGGCTTGTGCAAGTTTTCCAGGTCCTTAAGCATCAAAGCAGCCTCATATCTTTATACTACCACCACCATATCTGAATGTTGGTAGGCTTCTTTATCTTTGAAATTTTTTGCTTTGACTTCATGCATACCTGCCAGGGGTTGAGCTAGATGGGGGTCCAGGGGTGGCCATGGCCACCCTTACCCAATCATTGGCCACCCCTACAATTTTTTCCCCCTCTAATACAGATCGTGGCATTAGTAATACTCTTAAGTTGAATATTCAAAACATTAAAATTTTTTGTGGTCAATTATACACATCAATATACCAACATTGAATGGGAGCTGCCAGCGTCTGAGCCAGCCAGGCTACCCCGGGGGCGGAGCTAGATGGGGGGCCAGGGGTGGCCATGGCCACCCTTAGCCAATCATTGACCACCCCTGTGGCCACCCCTACCATTTTCTTCCCCTCTAATACAGATGGTGGCAACAGTAATACTCTCAAATGGAATGTTCAAAACATTTACGTTTTTCATATATTAACAATTACTTGACAAAAACGCTGTGGTTAATGATGCACATCAATATACTAACATTAAAGATGATAAATACAGATTCCATGCTCTTTTCAGAACTAGATTTTGTGTTATATGCTCTAAAGAGAAAACGTGTCTCTGCAAGTCATCTGGGAGTCTTCAGTGAAATCATAGATAAA
>NW_015150720.1:354498-368555 GCF_000732505.1 Cyprinodon variegatus | reverse complement strand
ATTAGGATTTAATGAAGATCGAACATAGTTCGAGACTTCAGACATACTTTTGACAAAAATTGTGTTTTATAGATATGGATGATTCAAGGCACAAAGACAATAAGAAGTAAAAGAAGACCCTTCACAAGAAAAGTAAGTTTAAATCCACTCAAAAATCCTTTTTTTTTTTTTTTTGCGTTTTCTTTAGATGGCATTTGGCTTTTTCCAATTATGCTCGATAAAATAAAGCAATTTTTAATGGCAGACAAATATTCCTCTTATAGAGCAGTCAGGTGCATGCATCGCGGGGTTTTCTATCGGATATATTTTTAAAAGATTGTTTGAACTCATTTTGGCAAAGAAAGGAGGGTGGAGAGCAGGAGTAAGGCAAACTATAATCGAGATTCCCTCTAAAACTGAAGCTACGCAACAGATTCTTACGGTGAAACGGGACGGATAGATGTTTATTTGCGCTCTAGGAGCACAAAATCTACAGACGAATCTGTTTTAGTGTCGCTTTTAATTAAAAGAGGAATTTGCTTTAACTTGCTGCTAAACTCTGTGCAAGGCTCTGACAAAGACGTCATTTATTGAAGGATTATTTTCTTGACAGCCACTAGATGGCGCCATTTAACAAAAAATAAAGCCAGCTCTCAAATGAGTATTTTCAGCTTGCAGGAGCCATGTTAAAGAGCTGCCGCTTTTCTGACGTTTGAATCTTAAATGGTCTGCAAACATAAAGAAAACATCTTAATATATTTCTGTACTAAATTTGACTCTATGATCTGGTGAAGTGTAAAGTGCCTTGAGATGATATGTGTTGTGAATTGGCACTATATAAATAAACTGAATTGAATTAAACTATATGATTCATATTTACTTGCAGTGTGGTGCCAAAATTCCAAGTAATTATGTCACTTATTTTTCTCTAAAGTATCTAATTACGTAAAAGTCATCTTACAACTTTTTAAAATGCCATAACTGAAATTACGTAATCCAAATTGCACACATATTTCAATGTAGTTAAAAACACTGATTTCTTTTGGACAAAATATTGTAAACTGATCATTTATTTAGGATATTTTCATATTTCATTAAATCTTATTCCTATATGTTTTTTTTTGTTGTTTTTTTTTTAATAGTTTTTGTGTACTTTTTGAATAAACTGATAATTTTTCTGCACCCCCCCACAATCACATGAGGTGATGTGTAAAAATTTAAATAGGAATTATTCTATTGCTTTAGCTGACATTGGTGAGCTATATTTAGGTTAACATCTGGGTTATTTCCAGATGTTAGCACTAAGCTGCAATCATTAAGCTTCTTTTTAAGTTATGCATTAAATGAGATATCGGCTTCCTGAATGTCAGTATTCTTATTTGAGCTGTGTGTGTGTGCGTGTGTGTGAGAGAGAGAGCCAGTGGGGAGGGAGAAGCATGGAATGCTGTGATGTCATCAACCCAGACACACACACACAAAGACGAGGAGGTCCCACAGGCTCTCTGACTCTCAGCTCAGTTAGCACACTGTTGTGGAGCGGCAGCTCTCTACATCCCACTGTGAGTACATCAGCAAATTCTTCCCTTTTTTTACCTTCTGTTTTTTATCACTCTCTAATCCTCCTTCGCATGCCCTGTTTTCTTTTCTTCCCCCTGGGTTTCCTCTGTGACTCCAACCCCCTTTTCCAGTGTGTAGCAGTCTGTGTACCATCAATGTGTCAGTCTTTCTTAAAGCTCTTTCCCTCCAAGCGCTGCTACTGCTGGTGGGAGCCATTGTTTAACTTATTATTGCTGAAACCAGAGGAGTCGGTTTCCCTCCCACTGCTGGAGAAACTGACTCACATGCTCTAAAGATATAGTCAGGCTCTTTATGCCCAACAGCTGACTCCGATCAGGCTAAAATGGAGCCACTTTTGTGCTGAGCTTGTAGGGAGACAGGAACATGGGTTTATGGAGGGGATGTGTGTTGGGGAGGGGAAGAAGAGAGGTCGGCAGCTGATGACAGAATTGGTCCCATTCCTCTGAAAACTCCTCCCATTCTTGACTCCTCTGTCACGTTAGAAACAGGTTTTTGGTTCTTCCTTGTTCTTGAAAGGAAGAGCAAGATAAAAAAAAAAATGGGTGAGAATTTAAGAAAGAATGATGAAAAAGTTTGCACGATAAAATAGTTTTTTTTAAATATATAAATATGTATGACTGCATGTCACCAAGGAGGAACATCATCATTGCTTAAACAATGTCTGTGTTTTTTTTTGTTTTTTGTTTTTTACAGATTTTCCCAAAGATGGGCTTCAAATTTAAAGAAATATAACATCTCATCAGGGTTGGGAGCACCAATCACAAAGGAAACAGGGTTTTGAATGTGTGTGTTTGTTTATATCTGTGAGAGGATATGCATGTGTTCTGATTCACCCAGAAAACTTTGTGCGGTTCGTTGGTAGTTTTAGAAGGCAAGAATCTAACAGCATGAGACCATAAACCAGTACGGTAAAACATCCACCTCCGGCTGCTCCCTGAGACTTTTCCTACTTCTACCAGTTTCATCAAGTTACCAAACCACTCCACCACCAAAATGCTGCAGCAGATTCTAAACGACATGTACATCGACCCCGATGTCCTGGAAGCTCTGAACGAGGAGCAGAAGAAGACGCTTTTCCTGAAGATGCGGCAGGAGCAGGTGCGGCGCTGGAAGGAGCGGGAGGAGAAGCTGGAGATGGAAGGAGGCGACAAGCGAACAAAACCAAGAAAAGGTAACCTCATCAGCCAGTCAGATACATGCTATTTTTATTATATAAGCCCACTATCCTTCTTATTAACTTTTATTTGATAAAATGTTGAGGCTTTAGGAATTTCATTCCTCTGTAATCCGTGAGTTCTCCTTAAAATAGCATTTTAATGTCACCTTTTAGTTGTTTTCTTATTGCATTAGGACCAGAGGATGGGCCTGGCCTCTCTATGACGTTAATCTTGTTGGTCTAGAACCAGAAAGCTGCCGTCTCACTGATGTATTTGGGTTCATTGTTTGGTAGAATTTCCATTTCAAAACTACTTCCTACTTAGGAAGGCAGCCTGTTTAACAACTACAGCTGTTTTCATTGGTGCTTGGACATGTTGCACCTTTTCTTCATTAGAACAGAAGAGCATTTTCAAAATGTCGCTTCTTCAGCAACTTTATTCACCAATTGGACACTACTGTTTTTGCTTGTTTTGTCTGCTGATAGCTTTGCCTTACATTTGTGTCTTTTAATTGTTACTTTTACCGCTAAATGTAGACCTGATTTATAAAACTGTCTGTTTTCCTTGTTAATGGCTGCTACTGGATCTGATAGGATGTTGCTCCTCTAGTTTCTCCAATATCTGTGCTGGTTTTTATTCCAGTTACAATAATTGATTAATTAAAGCGGCTTATAATTTTTGCACAGATCTTTACAACTTTTCTTCTTTTCATACAATTAATTAATTTAATCAAAGCACAATTGTTGGATGTTTGTAGAGGAATGTCCCATAAAGGCAGGCGGAACAATATCCTACCTTCCTCCTTTTTGGCACAAGTTCGTTCAGACTTGATAACCTCTACAGTTGAATGATTTGGTCTTAGATAAATAGTAGTTTGCATGGTTTGGCTGTAGGTCTGCAGGTTTTTTTTTAAACTCTACTACATCTTCTAGTGAATTATTAGCAACGTAGAAATCTAAATCCACTCTAAACATTGACTGGGCTTCTCTTTAAGGTTGTGCTTTGCTACTTGTTGTGTTGAAGGAGATACAGCAAGGTATAGAAGCCTCAGGGTTTTCAAGTGTGCAGAAAGTCACACTAAACGCCTCTTTTCTCTTTAGAAGAGTTCCATTTTAAGGTATTTCATGTCAGATGTATGCAAAGTGTCCTGCAAATCACCTCCCAGACTCACCAAGCTCCAGAAGGGGATTGGTGAGGCATGTGTGCGCTGGTTGTGACAGATCTCCTAAGCTGTGTGTTCTGCTGCTGCTGCTTTAGCTCTTGTTCACCTCATCCTGTTAGCAGCTGTTTGCAAACATGCCGAGTTTAAACAGGAAGCTGGATGGATACCTCAGGTTCTAAACAAGCTCCGCTGATTAATGATTAATAAACTACCGTTGGCTTTTTAATCTAAAATATTCCAACATTGAAAAGCTGTAAATACGCAGTGTTTTTACAGCAATAGAAATAAAGTATCTTAAAAATGCTTGCATTCCTGTAAATATATTATCTGATGCAAATGTTTTATCTGATTGAAGGTCAGTGTACAGATTGTTACCGTGTTTCCTGTCCAATCAAAATAGCTCAGTCATACAGCCAGTTATGTTTAAACAGCTGTAGAATCTTAATCTAAATTGTCCCTTATGTGTTAATTGGAGCGTATTTAGGAGCAAGGGTTGCAAAGCAGAAACTTCAAGGAATTGATGGAAAGGCACCAGCAGGATTATAGCCTGCAGCTTAATGTGATCCAGCACAGGAAACCTCTCCCTGCCTGGACACAGAAAGCATTGACAGACTGATCATGTGGGACCACCGTTATTCAGGGTGAATGCCCTGATGGCAAAAATGTGAACATTTCTGAATGTATTTGTTCTGAGTACTTTTTAGAATCAGCTTCTCTGCATGTTAATGTCTTTTGGAGCATGTCTGAAATTCCATCTAGAGTATAAATCTTATATTCCCTCAGATGAGATAAAAATAGTGATTGAATACATATTATTTTCCCTGTCAAGGATCACAACTGTTCCCTACTTTTGCATTGTTCTGTTTCATATAAAGATCCCAATGAAATACATTAGGGTTTAAGTGTGTGATGTGAAGTTGGGAAATAAATGAACAGGTTTGAAAAACTTTGTAAAAGACTGTAGATTTTCTTTCAGATTGTTTTGTAAGCAGTAAGCAGAAGCATGCATTCTAAGAAGCATCTTTTTTTTTTAAAAAAACCTTACAGGAAACAGATGCTAGATGAAAACATTGAAAGGATACAGTAAAGGAAAAGAATGTTTGCTAAGGGGAACAACTCATGCGCTCTAAATAGTAACCTCCTCCTATATCATAAGAAACTTTAAAGCCAGAAACTTAGGAAGCTGCGTTACAGAATGTGGTCAATCCACTGTTTTGTCGTCATTGGTGTGAGAATGTGTTGGGTAATAACCTACCAACTAAAATGCCCTTTTAGGCTTTTTTCACACAGACAAAACAAAAGGGTATGACAGAAGTAGATACTTAAAAGCAAATTGCTTCCTATTCTTATCAACAACTGTTGAGGTTGAGGGAACACCAGCCTTTCTTTGCCTAAATGACTGAAGCAGCTGTCCTCAGCAGCTTGCAGGGCCGCAGCATTCTGAGATCACACGGTAGCAACTCTTCCACACTTGTTGCTTTTCCTTTCCTCTTCCTTCTCATAGAAGAAACTTTGGGGGGGTATAGGAAGTGAGTCAAAACGAAATCCTTTAAACAATTAGCGCAGAGCAAAGCAGGAAGTCTCACCACAAACGTGTTTTCTGCTTTCTGACGCCCATGTTTAGCATCGAGGCTCATTTGATCACAGGATCTTTGTGGTGAATCTGACTTCATGCTGTTTTCTGTGGATTAGTTGTGTTTCTGTAAGCACTCTGCTGACATGCACATCAAACAACATATCTGAAAGTCTTATCTGACAATATAAACAGTTAACAAATTTACATGTTTTTCTTTAAAAAGAAGGATTACTTCAATGGTGTCAGCACAGGTTTTCCTAAAAAGTGGATCAGATAGCCACAGCTGATCCAGAATGCTGCTGCCTGCATCCTCACTAAAACTAAGAAACTGGAGCACTTCAGCCCTAAAGTCCTTGCAATGGCTTCCTTTGTGTTATAGAATAGACTTTAATATACTTCTGTTAGTTTTTAAACCACTGAACAGCATAGCCCCAACAAGCATCACAGAAGTGCTAATGGATCAACCGCTCAGACCTCTTAAGCCCGGCGTACACTGTGCGATTTTTTTTTTTTCAGTCGCAAGCATCTTCTGCTCACTCTGTACGACTAAATGCAGGGTTTAGTTGTTTGTGCCGGCTTGTTTGCGCATGCGCACTGAGCGATTTGCCCATGATGGTCGGGAAAAAATTGAACATGTTTGATTTTCTCCCGAACTCATGATTAATGATCAGGAGGCGGTCGTGAGAGGCTGATCGCCGCTCGTTACCCCCTGTACATTACATGGATCCAGATGCACGATCAGGCTGAAAGTCGGGCCAATCGAAAAATACTCGCACAACTGGAAATTCTCCCCTAAAAATCGCACAGTGTAACGCCAGGCTTAAGGTCTTCTAAAACAAGTCTGCTCTGAATACATAGAACCAAACATGGAGAAGCAGTGTTTATGCTCCACTAATCTGGAATATACTCCTAGAAAATTTGCTTAGACTGTCCTTTGATTGAGCTATCTAAACATCATTAGTTAAATTTCCAGTCTAACTTTTATTGTTTTTCTAATCATTTAAAATTTTTTATATAATTTCTTATTTAAAGGTTTCCCTTTTTAATTTTCTTTAATAATTTTAGTTGCCTTTATGCAACTGTAATGTACCTTTCCCGTTTTTCTCATGTACAGCAGTTTGAATTGTCTTCCTGCACCCTAAATGCACCAGGGAGCGTTATCACAGATCCTTCCTCCCAGCAGCTGTGAGACTCTATAACCACCACAGTTCCCAACAACCTCAACAAGTTGTTACATTCATGCTGATTTTTGCAAAGTTTTACCTTAGTCAGTTAGATAACATGCTGCTGTCATTTCGCAACATCTCTGATGTTGCTGCTATTTTCAAATATCCATCAATGTAAAAATGTCCATAGCTGGATATTGGTTATTTATTCTCCAGGTGCATAGTATTTATATTGTTAAAACACTCTACAGTAAAGTAGAGTGACGGAGTATTTCATTTGTGTGACAGTTTTTTTTTTTCTATAATCGTTTTGCTGCTGAAACACCAGAATTTCCCAATACTGGGACAATAAAAGGATTTTCTATTCTATTCTATTCTATTCTATTCTATTCTATTCTATTCTATTCTATTCTATTCTATACCGAAATGTTCTATATAAATAAACTTCCTCTGCCTTTAAAAAAAAAGGGGGAAAACTGAACTTCTCATTTTTACATTATGATAGTATTGTACTTTCTTCTTACTGGATGTTGAAACCTGGTAGGTTGAATTAAACGTACCGCCCCTGTGGTCAAATTTAGCTGTCATGCACCTGACGTTGATGCTGTTGCTTTTGTTTGCGCCGGCTGTGTTTTCCACCATCATCCTGGAATGCGTGGCTGGAATGTGATCAACGGGGCAGACTGGTGCAACCAGCTCACCTTGAATATATACGAGTTCAACCAAGCCAGCTTTTCACCCTGGGACTGTGTCAGCACTGTTTTCTGAGTAAATTGAATTCTTGACTCTCACAGTCACAGGGCAGTGACACTTGTTTGTTCGGATGCAAATCCATCGTGCTTCTAAAACTCACAAAGACAAATAAAGAGAGGCTGTCTGTCAGTATTTCTTGGGTTTGGAAGTTGGTTTGTTTCCAGCGGGTCATAAGTGAGGGGAGGGAAAACCAGTGTGATCAGGTTGTTTGGTTGTTTTTTTTTTGTAGCTTCTGGGATTTGTTTACATGGTGTATAAACCTACTGTGACATTCCTCAGTCACACAGCTGTGCTGTGTCGCCTTGGACCAAACATCTATTTATATACCTTATATATTCTATTCCTATCAGCCTTTTAAACAGAGATATTTATCAGATACTCTGCTGTTCCATTTTAAAGATTAAGTTGAGCAATGGCCATTCAGAACTGTTTAGACATCCATTTATCTAGAAACCATTTGGCAGGAAATTTCCCAAATATTTTAAAACCAAAATCGTAAAAGTTAAGGTCAAGGTTCTTGCACAATCTGGAAAAGTCTGGAATTTGTTTCAGTATTTTCCAGGTTTGAAAAAATGTGTCAGGAAAGAAAAGCATATATTTTTCATTTCCTAGCTTCTTTCATTTCTTCTTTACTTCCTTATTTAGTCATTTAGTCCTGACTTCAGGCTGTAGGAGATTAATGACAATAAGTTTAATCATCCTTAAAGTCGTACAGTAATTCCTTCTGACCCATCGTGGCCTTGAAAGAATGATTGCTTTACACCAACTGGGAAGAATTTAGGTGAACATGTTAAAAATTGAATAAAAAGTTATCATTAGTATATCATAAAAAAAATCTTTATAATGTTACAACATAAAAAAAAGATAAAACCAAACCCACACAAACAAAATCCCATAAACCCTGTGCTCACCCTCCTATGGACCACGGTCCCATTGCATGAACTACTGACTGCTTTTGCACATGGTGCTTTTCTGGAAATATATAAGTCTGCATTTTAATGTACATATCCTTTTTTTTTCTTTCTTTTTTTTTTTTTTTTTGAAGGACCATATCTACCTAAAATGCTTCTATTTTTTATTTTTTGAGTTAAAAGTTAAATTTACAATGTTTTGTAATCTTCTTCTCGGGGTATTTTCCTTTTAGAAATGTCCTGTATGGTTTCTTTTCTTTTCTATGTGTTTTTAATGTCTGTCTGCATTCTAAGCAAGATTTTTCAGATGTTCCCATAACGATAATCAAGATTCTTGATGTTAAATATAGCACAGGTCAGACCCAGATTTTTTTCCTTCTGATTAGATCCTCATATCTACATTTCTGCAAATACCACCACTGTTGTTCAGAACACTTTTACTAGAGCATTAAGGATTGTATAAATATAGATAAACCACATAGATTCTTCAACAAAAACAAACCAAAAGAAAGTCATTCTAAGCAGCAGAGTGCAGGCTTTAATCTATGGTTTAACTTTATCCTGCTACAAAGTAAAAAGAAAAATTGTGTACTTAAAGATAATTGGTTTACTCTTTAATATTTTATTATTCATGCAGGTAGTAAGACCTTTCTGGCTATAATCTCTTTGCAGCTCTTTAGCTGCAGTTTATGTGAATCACCAGACAGATTGTTGACTTTATTCTAATTTCCCATCAACAAACTACAAAATAGGTCAGATAGCAGTTTTGGGTCAGATTTGCTCCTTCTCTAATTTAATAACTTCTAAAGTTATTACTAAAGAGGGTGGAGGAAAAAATAAAAAGACAGAAGAGAAAAAACAAAATGTTAAATCTCACTTCACCTGTTTTTCCTACTGGGTAAATGTGTTATTTTTTTATTCATATGTTATATTAATCTAACTCACACACCAGTTAAGAAATTCATAAGATTAACATATTTTAAATGTTTCTTATTATCAGAAAAAAAAAAATTTGTTAGTGATAAAAAACAAAACAAAAATCAAAGGAGGGTCAAAACTGTGTAAAAAAAAAAAAAATAAAATAAAATAAATAATAAAACCCTCACCCAAATAAAATGACAAGATAACAGTAATGGCTCTATTGATCCTGATGGTTATATGAAGAAACTTTTTGTCAGAATCAAACAAGCTTATTAATGCATTTTACATTAAAATCTATTTACTTGATTATAATTTAACAAAGTCTTAGGATGCTCTAAATTTTTTTTGTTTTGTTTCATTATTTTTATTTTTTTTGTACAGCCAACAGTAAGAGCGTGAGCTGGATGCTTGGCCGGGACGGAGATGTTTCAGTCCTTGTGATTGGAGAAGTTGATGAACTGACTTCCAAATTCATCAACTCTGGATTTGGAGACAAGAAGACACCAAGTCTTCAGAACAATTTGCGGTAATCACCTTCCGTCAATAAAACATACCTGTTTTACATGATAGTGGGTGAATAGTTTGAAAAACTTAAACCACATCAGCTTTATTTTCCATATTTAAAGCAAATGTTTTTTGGGTTTTTTTTTGCAGCCACCAAACTATCTTGAAGTGCCCAACAATCACACAGGAGGTCAAAAGTGTGTGTCAGAGCGTCCCTCAGAAAACGCAACCTGCAGTCTCCATAAATTCAAAGGTGGCTGGTTCTTTGTTTGTTCACTAAGGAGAATCTTATTAATAATTTGCTTGTAAAAATGGTGGGATATCATGGTCATAACATCCATCCATCCATCCATCCATAAAACAGAGCAACAAACTGCTTCACCATGCAGAACTTCCCAATTTCCTATAGAATAAATTCATAAGTTTATCAAATGTTTTTTTATTGTTCTACCAAGATTTCATCCTCTTACTTTAATATATTGACCTTGGGTGAAGTTCCTGCGGTTTATCTTAATCAGTAAAGCTTTTTTAGCTCCTTTTTAAAAAGGAGTAAACAAAGAAAAAATGGAGCAAGGCAAGTCAGCATTTCCCCACAGTAGGAGTGAAAAGAAAGGGGAAAAACTTCTGGTTCAAGTGTAAAAATGTGCAAAAAAAAGTTTTGGATGCTAAGAGGGATAAGACACAAGTTGAACTCGGAAAGCAATATGGACTTAGGTGTTCACAGAAGCAAAAACTAAAGCCTCATAAGCTGCCAGGTTGGTGTATGACTAACTGCTGCCAGCAGATGGCGACGGCGTACAATAATGTGTATGTGTCCTTATTGCACAGATGCAAAAATTCTTTTAATACTGTAAAAGGACTAAACAAACACTATCAAGATGAGGTCCTCAAATAGATGGTTTATTTTAACATGAGGTTATGTTCTTTGGTGGAGATGATTAAAACATAAAAAATGGTTACAACCACTTTGATTTAGAAAATTGAAAGCTATTTTTATTTTTTCAGATGCAATGCATTTGGATATCTTTTCTATTTTTTAAAAGCTTAAATGTAGATGAAAATAAAAAAAAATATATAAATGGGGCTGTAATTTGTTTAGTAAAGAACAACTTTAGGCAAATCATTAATTATGCCTCAGAACATGTTTTTAAAGAGAATGTTTGACATATCTAAAATGTTCTGTGGTGCATATATATATATATATATATATATATATATATGCATATGTATTTTGCAGCTAGGCTGGCGTACAGCATTGCATCTTCACAAAGCTCAGGAGGCGTAAAATGTAAAATCTGGGATTTGATTTGACTCATCTACCACTAACTTTTTTTTGTCTTTGAACCTTTTGTGTCTTAAGTTGCTTTATGGGTTGAGGTGTTGCTGTAAAAGGAAATGCAGTACTCTTGCCAAACTAGATTATCATCCAGGATTCATCCAGGATTTGGCGATGTATATTTTTGCCGTCATGATCTTGCTGAAGACTTCTTAATGGTGATGCGCAGTGTAGCCTGACTTTGGTCTAAAAACCCTTTTTCAGTTGACTTTGGAGTTTCTAACGTGCACTTAGAGGACTTATAGACCAGGGAACAAATCAGAGGCTCTTTGTTTTTTAGCTGGAATGTGGCTGAATTTGGTCTTTTCTCCTATTAGTACTAAATATGTTTTTTAGTAATTCTATGCAGTACAACAGTAATGTACTAAAATTGTTGATGGATTTTTTGTTCTTGTGAAATAAGACAAATTAAATCAACCTTTATTTCATTTTTAAAAAGGAACAGATCAACCCTAGGAGATTTTTTTTTTTCTTTTTTTTTTTTTGAAGATCATGTGAAACAATCTCTGCTGTTTTACTGTATTTATTATCCCCTTACAGATATCCTCAATTTTTTTGGTAACATTGGAGTGTTACCAAAAAAAATGGAATATATCTGTAAGGGGATAATATAAAATATATTATCCCTTACTGTTGGCTGAAAAATATAATTTTATAAAATATAAGAATATAAGAATACATCTTATATTTAGTATATACTATACTAAATATAAGATGTATTCTTCAAAGACAAGTCCCTTTTTGTCATAAAGATCATCTAATGTGTGGTTTATTTCTGGGTTGTTTATATTTTCATTATGTTTTGATTTTTTGTAATAATAGTGATGAGACTACTCCCTTTTTTTCTACGCTGCCTGAAAAGAGATTTGCTATGTTGCCATGGCAACCTTGCACACACTAAGCTGTAGTTATCTAGGGTGGATGGTCTCATCTGGCCTGATGGTGCTCTGAGCTAAAGCAGAAATGGGAGCAATTCATGCGCTGTCTGGTTTTCACACATCCTGCCTCCTGATACCTCAAATCCTTGTGCGTTTTTAAGCTCTGCTCTTTTCTTCCTCTAATTTGTTAATTTTTACTTAGAAGAATATATACCTGAAAGCTGCTTCACCTTTAAAGTTCAACCTTTTACAACAGCTAACAATGCTCTTGTCTCTTCAAACAGGAGAAATGTGAGGAAACCAGCACTTTACGCCCTCTGCTGGTGAGTTGAAGCAACTGCAAACATTTAAACGCTCCATTTATCAGCTCTCACTGGAAGCCTGAAGCTCATGCAGAGATTAGACCCACAGGTGTCAGGTGGTGAAGCATTCACTTTCATCAGCAGGGAGCACTCCATTATAAATCAAATCACCTTTTTTTTCTGTTTCCTTTTGTTTTCAGAATATGTCATGTAGCTCATCATAGATGTTTAATGTAGCAAAGACAAGCTTGGTTTAAAATGTTCAGTGCACATATCTTCCTATTGACAGTGTAACAGTCCTTTTATAAATGTAGCTCTCAGGTCCCCTTTCCTGTGTAACAGGAAACGTCTGTAAGGGCCAGTTGTTCCCTTCCTCCATGCCTCTAACCAGATCGTCTTTCTCGCAGCAATTCCTCTTCTCTGTGTTCAGTCTGGTTTAAAGTGCCCCACCCCTCATAGCTCACTCCAGGGCAGCTGGGGCAGCTGTATTCAACTGTCCTCCCACAGGCTGCATTATCTTTCCAGACTCGTCTTGTCTGGGGAGCATGCTTCCTATCTCAGCAAACTTTTCTTTCTGTTTCCCTGTTTACGAGTTTGTTAATGGTGTGTGTTGTGTTTAGGTGACGTGCTGTGAGCTCAAACGGCTGAATGACAGAGGATAGACAGTGTTTCTGAACTGCCCCAGAACAGATGGATGATGAACTTGATCAGGGAATTAAAACGCCAGAGAAGGAGAATGCGTCAGTCGCAGATGGATGGGATTGTAGAGTAGTCCCCAGAGATTTGGGCATGCGAGTTTGTTCTTTTTTTTTTTTTTAACCCTTCTTTTTGCCACAGAACGAAACATCTCTCCCTCAAATTTAAATCTGTTCTTACTTCCTCATATGACTTTTCTATTTCTATTAATAATCAATAGATAATTCAGTGATTTGGTTTGTTCAGATGGATGGATGGTTTGTTCCTGGAGGAAGGAAAGTCCTTGTTTTTCTGCAGCTGATTTTTGTCAGGGTCTGTGTCTTGATGCTGCAGGCGGAGAGCATCAAGCAGTTGATTAAGAAGGCGTAAGAACAGGAAGAAAGATTAGCAAGGCGGCTTCTTTTTCAAGAAACCTTATAATTTTCTTCCCACACATCCGTAAACTTCTAATCAGTGCTCATAGCTGTGTGTGTGTACATGTGCGTTTCAGAACACACAGAGCTGTCATTGAATGACTGTAATTTTGTGAATAATTGATCATGTGATTTAATCACGCATGACAGTATTTCCACTGCATGTGAATTGGTTGTCAACACTGATCTCCCTCTCTGGTCCTCTTTTATGTCGCTGCTCGCTCTGCAGCCCCAGGAGAAGGCGCCCAGTCCAACCAAGGAGAAATCTGTCTCCCAGGCCCCCATGTGCTCCAGGCTTTCCGCAAGAGACATAATGGGACCTGCTTCCACTAGCTCCACACCGGGTTGTATCAACACGAGGCCCGGCATAGGAAATCTAAAGCCAGCAGCCTCTACACCATCATCCTCCACCATGGGCACTGTCCAATTAGACTCTGCATCAGCATCCACATCTAAACGTAGCCCATGTTCCGAGGAGCCCCAGAAAGCCCAAGACTTGACGACTGGTAAAGGTGAGTGAGCATGGCGTTGGAGATTAAGGTAAATGTCAAAATCCATTTAAAGAGGGACTGTTTTAACCCAGACTGTGAATCCCCTCCACAATACCTGCTGTGCACGTTCAGATAATGCATGAAAAGCAAAGAAATGTGACACGTTCATTATGACAAAACCCTAGAGAACCACCTTTTTGCTGCAATTTAAGTGACGCCAACTAGAGTCCTGCA
>NW_015150720.1:309282-353923 GCF_000732505.1 Cyprinodon variegatus | reverse complement strand
AGCTACAACAAGGGTGACCCCAGTGCCTGATTAATATAACATTTCTGATGTCCATAACAACACACATGCATAAAAAAAACAATTACCAACTACCCGCCCGCACTAAAAAAATATCCGCCTGACCCGTTTATTTTTATTTATGTATTATACACCCGCAAAAGAGCATTTTAGCGGGTGACCCGTTGGGGACCCGCGGGTACCCGACCCGTTGCAGGACTCTAACGCCAACTATAATTATACTAGCTGGAAATGTCAGCCAGTGGAAACAAAATTTGGACAAACTTTGAGGCAAAAAGAAGGGCCCTGCTTTTGTCTGCAACAACTCTGTAAATTTATTTCAAGGCAGCAACACACAGATCCAAGTTAAAGCCCAGGTTTCTCACATACAGAGAAGGAATACTAACGGTCATTTAGGCTTTGAAGGAACTTATGTCCGATAGCTTTTATGAAAGCAGGGGAGTGAATATAAAACACAAACAAGAGCCCTGTTTTTATCACGTATATAAATAGGCAAGCTCATGCCAGTATGCTGCCTTCGATATAGTTGTTTTGAAATGAATTAAGCAATGCAAACTTTTTACAAGCTAACCAGGGAAACTTTTACTCTGACAAAAACCCAGAATTCTTTGCCTTGGTAAAGGCGAACATCACCCTAGCTCCAGTTTATAACTGTTCATCCCGCCGGCAGCTTCTGTGCATCTTTTACATTTTCCAGCACTCCTTTTAGGTTTTAGAAATGGATTAACCTGTTTTCCAGCCTCTGATTACTTTGGGTAATGAATCTCTGATTTGCATTTTCCCACTGACAACATTTAGCTTTTTATTTCAAAATTGAAATATATTATACACATTTCCACGTCTGCCAGTGAAATGGCTCCAAATCAGTCAGATTGGAGGTAAAGCGTCTGTGTTCTAAATTTCTAAATCATGTGTGAGATAACAACTCTGATAAGCTTCCTCTTCCTCCTAAAGACTAGCATCCCCATAGCATGATGCTGTCACCTCCGTGTTACATCGCAGCAACAGTGTATTCAGTTAAAGCCACACAGACTAAAACCCTAAACAATTCCCATCTGGAATAGGTAAACTAAAACAAATGCACATTTCTTTCAGAGTGGTTTCAATCTGACATTTAAATATGATGAGAGGTAGGGGCACATGCCCTGGGGGAAAATGTGCAAAAACCTTAGTCCTTGATGTGCCAAGCAAGAATTAAAGACCCAGCCCGTTAATATTTGACACAATCCCATTTCCTGTCAGCCTACTTTTAAATAAAGGCTATTAATGCCAAAAAAAATGATAAAATGTGATGAGAAGCACAGTGATTTCTGTTTTCTTTCTGTACATTTCTTACTGTGCTTATTTTGGATATCTGGTACAAATACCAGATCCACATAAATGTTTAAAATCTTGGTACACAGCCTAACAAATAAGCAACTCAAACCAAACTCAGGGTAGCCACATGGTTCAGCTTTAGTCTCTGTTTCTGGTAACTACCATCAGGCCTTCCCATGGCTTCAGATTTGTATTTATTTGCATCACATTTTCCTTCATTTTGAAAACTTAACTGGATTTTATTGTGTCAATTTTCCCTTAAATTACACACTACTTTGTACATACAAGTTTGTGGTTGTAACTTGACAAATTACTTGCCATGGACAAAGATCTAAGCCACTTTTGAGGGGGAAAATTTTTTTTCTTTTGTTTTTGTTACCCGTAAAAGAAATAATGGCCGAGCAGAACAAGACTGAGGAAAGTTCACACTAGAAGCACGTTTCTCTGCACGGCAGTACGGAGGAGCGATTTATTTCCCTGAGCCCCCGCATGCTCGCCAAACAGTGCCTCAGCCTGCTGGAATCTGTGTGGACTGGCAGAAAAAACAGGGGCCTGCCACAAAGGCTTATGAGCCTGGGATTTGGCCCTTGCTAAACACCTGGGTCTTTGGTTCCCTCCCTAGATTCTTGTTTAGGGGAAGCACTGATGAGAGGAAACATGTCTTCTACTGAAAGCCTGAAATAAGAGGTTTATAGTTATTTAATCCGTCAGTGTAAAACAGTTTTTTTACTTTAGTGGGTTAAAATAAGCATCAGACAAAAAAGCATAAACAGACTTCCCTTTAGTTACTGTTTTTATAGAAGAATGGTAATTGATTGAATAATATAATTCTAATAGATTCATACAATCCTATTAACAAAAAATATATATGTATTATATTCTCTATTTAAACATTAAGGGGAAACTATTCAGTCTAAACAGACCCTCTGTTACAAAATCATTTATTGCGTAAGGGTGACATTAGCACCATCCAGCGGAGAAGTTTGATATTGCAGGAGGAAAGTAAAGGAGAAAGTATCTTTCTCACAAGCTCCCTCTGCTGGAGAAATGCTCTTCCTGCAGCAACATTATTTCCTGTGCTGCTTCACTTGTTTGTCCAAATTCAGGTAATTTCTAAAGAGTTTGAAATTTATAAATCAGGTTGATTAGCGAGTATTGATGTTTTTTTCTTTCTTGAAAATCTTGAAAAATGTTGCAAAAACCAAATCTTAGTACTTTAGAGGGGACAAAGTGTTACATTTCAGTGTGCCTCTGAATCCCTCAAGAATCCCAAAACCAAGGTTTGCTCATGGTGTTGTCAACCAGAGGATATGATTAGTCTCATGAACTTTAATAATGAAATTAGCATCATTTGGACTAGGCTTAGAACTTATATTTTGATGTAAACCTTTTTTTATTTATTTATTGTTTGTTGTTATTTTTATTTTCATTTGTTAGATAATACTAAACACCAGAAAAAAACAACAACAAAAAAAAAACCCATGAAAAACAGAGTAACAACCCTAATATGTTTAGCTCCTGTTAAGGTTTCTAAATAATTTTCCATTTTCAGCTTTTCATTGCTGTTGTCCTAGAATCTATATATATATATATATATTTCTCCATCTTTACATTTTCTCCACTATCTCCATCTAATTGTTTAAGGAAGCAATTAGGACATTTGAAAAGAAGCTGGAAAAACAAAGAATAATCTCTGATAAAATGTGGAAACATGAAGGATCTGGTAATAAGATTGTGATTCTAGAGCAGCGTGTATCACAGGGCCCTGGGTAAGAGAAAAGAAACAGCTGTTGTAGTGTGCTGGGTGGGGTTCTGGTGGCCTGGAACCATCCTGGATGAACGGATCGTGACTTTAGACGCTGGGTCTAACCTTGGCAATTGTAGGAAGCTCGTCCCTCAGGAGGACGAGGCAAACGGAGGCTCAGCTGTTTTCATTTGAATGAAAGTACTGAGAAGAATCCCTGTTAGCACGGACAGGAGATGCGCATTGACAGACAGTGACTGGAACTGGACATAAGGGGTGTTTTGGTCAAGCAGCAGTCATGTGAAGCCTCCGTCATTACTATAAAAAAAAGAAAAAGACAATAGAGTATCAGTAACTATCAGAGGAAAAACAGAATAACTTCAAAATTGTATGTTCTGAATGAAAGAGGAAAGAAGAAAAAGAATGTTGCAGACTCTTGGCTAAATAAATAATGCGAATGAAGATATTTAATGCTTGATAAATGAGAGAAATATATAAAAACATCTTTTTTTTCCTGCTCCAAACATTAAAAGAAAACAATGTGTCTGTTTTTAAGTCTTGTTGAATTGTTTTTGGACCACAGCAGAAGAGTGCTGGTCTAGCTTGGAAAATCGGCCGCTACATGTAGTTTAATAAAACAAATAAGGACTTATTGTGATCAGATAGAAAGAAGAGCTAATAAACCCGTAGATAAGATTCCCTTTTTGTTCTCATGATCTACTCATTACATTGTAAAAACATGATAGTTACTGTAAAGTAGTGGAAAGAGGAAAAGCATCTCTGATTTGCTCCTTTACTGTCGTTTTGCTCAGATCCATCAGATGCATGGCTAAAACTCTTTAGAGGCTGAAACTTTTGTCAAACAAAACATTGCCTCAACTTGTTCTGAAGCACAAAAAAAACAACCAAGATGGGCACTTTTTAGTTTTTGCAGCCGTTTTATTTTTGCTCCAGGAGCATCCTTCAGGGGCCGTAAATTTTCAGGCACGTTTGTGTTTAAAAAGCCGCTTCTCCTCTGTCCACTGGTTTCGCTTGTCCCTGTCTTCACCTTGAGAGGAGAGGACAGGCATTCCAGCGCCGCTTTCCAACTCTAGCCCAGGGTGACGCTTAGTCGGAGCCCATAAGTGACAGGGGCCCCAGACCCCCCTCCCCCCCACACACACACAGGAGCCAGAGCCTCTACACACAAACACACACACTCCTCTTCCTCCTCCTCCCTGCCCCTCAGTCTACAGATGTGCTGCTCAGGAATTCTGCCCTATGCCCTGCTCCTGCCCCATCCCACCCCCCCACCTCAACCCAACCCACTCAGCTCCTCCTCTTTTCAAGCCGGAGATGCAGAGATCTTTAAAGAGATAGATTAGCTTTAGATTTTTTCTGCTAGTTTGCCCGTCCTCCTGGTGTCCCCTGTACAGCTTACACACTGGCCTGAAAGATGATGAGCAACCTTTAAAACCTCAAACAGAAGATAAATCTCAGCTGAAAACCGATTGGTCGTATTTTATGGATTTATAGGTAGCCTCAAACCGTTTCCATGAGCAGAGGTCTGGGTGCAGCTGCCCACGGGGGGTTTCAGGCATAAAAGGGTGGAGTTGCAGCATTTTTTGGTTGTGTTGGGACAGGTTAGTCAGGCTACCTGAGGGGAGGTGTTGGTCTTTTGCCATCTATTTCACACTGAATGCCCAGATCACCAGTCCAACTTCTCTTTCCTCCCTTTTTCGATCTCTCCGTCTTTCCATTAAGCATTCCGCTCAGACCTGCACCAAGGCTCCAAGCTCAGAAAACTCTGACCACGAACGTGTGTGTGTGTGTGTGTGTGCGTCTGCCTCAATTGCTGGAACCTATCCAAGGTTTCCGTGGTGACCGCACAACACAACGAGACAATCAGAGGCAAGCCCACGCAGCGCAGCAAGAGGACATTAACGCAGGAACCGCGGGTCAGGGGGCAGAGGAAGGCAGGGCAGGACATGCGGGGAGGAAGATGAGGAGGAAGGTATGGAGGGATGAGGTGTCACCGCAGGGAGAGGGGGCCAAACCAGGGAAGAGGAAAGTAAATGAGAATAAACAGGCTTAAAATCTACTTCAGGTTTCCTCCTTTCTTGCCTGCAAGATGTCAAGCGCCTTAAAGGTTTCCTGCCCCCCAGGTGTGTGTGTGTGTGTGTGTGTGTGTGTGTGTTTGGGCTTTAACAACCACCTCTGTGCGTGTGCAGTGGCGTGGTATTAGTCAGAGATGGCGGCATGCATGACTGAATCCGGGAGCAGCAGGGGTGTGTGTTTGTGTGTGAGAGAGCATGCACGAACCTGAACGATATGTGGCATGTGTGTCAGTGTGTGCATGTTTTAACTTTGTGTGTGTGTGTGTGTGTGATTGAGAGAGAGAGAGAGAGAGAGAGAGAGACAGAGAGCGCATACGCACTCGGGTACTCTCACATATCTCTGTCCCCCAGGGGACGACGCTAAAAATATGTGGCTCCTCAAGCCTTCTGGTGTCTGAGCAGCGTCTGTCTGCTCTCTCCTCCATTGCCGTCCCTGCGGCCCTCCCTCCCCTATCGTTCGTTACTCCCGTTCCCTCCATTCCTCCCTCAATTACAGCCCTCTTCCAAAACATGGCACCGTGGCGATCACGCACACACAATCTACGCCCCAGCTGTCTCCCTGCTACACTTCCAGCGAGGATGACCTCTGCTCACCCACGGCTGGATGAAGGAAATGGAAGGAAGGAAAAAAAAGAGTGGAAAAAAAGAGAAGGAATATAGAGAGATGGCATCTGGGGAAGGGTAATGGTAGCAGTTGTTGAGCTGGAGTCTTGCTTTTTACGAAACTAGCTAAAACTATGTATTGGTTTTATTATTCGGCATTTCTTTTTGTTAAACTGACCGATATGAACTGTCTATATGAAGAGTTAGGAAATCTGTTCCAGATATTTCTACACCTTCTCTTGGTTAGGTATAGATTAGAGTCCAACATGTTGGACGGATTATGTGAAGCTTGCGTTCTGCCGACAGAAAAGCACTCAATTTTTTTTTTATGTTGAAGCACACAGACATATTAACCATATATCTAGATGTTGTTGAGTCCTAAAGTTAATTTCTCCTTTGCTCACCACACTTTTCAACGAGATGAAGGCCTAAGCTCTGCAACCTCAGTTTTGTCTTTCTGTGATGGTTTGGCCTCATGACGACTGTTTCAAGTTCAAGAAGGCGCTTCTGGTAGCCTTTTATCAGTCATAATACTCTTGCAAATAAATCTACAAAATATTATATGTGCAATGTCTACCTTTTTTTTATATAAAAAATAAACCTTTCCCCCTTTCTTTTTTTTAAGATTTCATAAAGCCATTTCTTATAACAATGTTTCTCAGGTCTTTCGAAGACGAACAGGCCCACAGCATGACAGATTGTCCTCTATATGTATTTTCAAATATTTATTCATTCTTTAATGCCAAACCATCAGTCAACAGTCATTGTTTTTTTCAATCCTGCTAAATCAAATCAGTGCAAAATTTGACTGATTGTTTACAAATACTACAGACCAAGCAAGAGGCCCTTGATCTGATTTTAAATGCAATATGTAAAAAATGTAAATATACATTTTAACTGGATAAAATCTGTTATAAGTGAGCCTACTATATATTTTTTAAATACTACAAGAATAAATGGTTTCCTATCCAACCTGGGCAAAAAAAAAAAAAAAAATATTAGAGTAATATTAGAGTATCTTAGCTTTTTTAAAAGCATATTTGTTAAAAAGCTGCTGATAGTCTGTTTTTTATTGGAGCTTTGGATCACATTTATGCTAATAAACTCTTTGCCCTATCAGTTAAAGCCTTGGAATGAAGATTGAATATAAATTTAACATATTATTTTTCTAATAAGATGCTTTAAAGCTTAAAGATCACAAATTTTTCATTTGATTTTCCATAAACTAATTTAGAATGCCTTGGGTGTGAGCGTTGCTAAGGTAACATGCCTTGCCTTACCTTTTATATCCAGGACTCAATATAATAAGTTGCCCTTCAACAGCAGCAGTTTGTGAGAAAGACCTTTGTTAATAAATATTATGGTGTGTTAATATCCTGTTACTTCACATCAGCAAGATTGTCTTGTGGTTCACATTTAACATTTCGCATTTTACATAATCTTCTTTATTACAGGGAGACAACAGCATTGGGCATTGTTTTTTCTTTTCTAAAGTTGATCAAACCTTTTGTTTTTCAGAAACCAGTGCTCTGGAAAAATTTCGGAGGGCTGAGTCAGTGGAGGCTGGGAAATCACTGAATGCAGCGCGTTTCAGCCGGGTGGCTCTTCTTAAGAAAAACTTCAGTGTTGACAACCCGGGCCGCGCCATTAAGCCCCCCCTTCCCACAAAGCCAGACCACTTGCGTCTAACAACCACACCCACCATCAGGTAAACCCTGAATATCAATGGACACTCTCCCACCTGCATCCAAGAGTCCCTCTGCTTAAAGTAACGGCGCACAGGATGACCCATGAAGCCAAACGTTTAACCTCCGTTAGAGAAAGGAGAACTCGCTGTCGCTCTTTTCCCAAAACCCAGAGAGTCACATGTTTAAATGCAGAGATCTATTTTCATACTGTAAATGTCTTTATTGGGAAAGACAAAACAAAATGGCTGATTGTTTTGTGACAATTCTTTTACCTTTAGTGAAAAAATCAAGACATCTAAAGATTTCTTTCATTGATGCTTTACACTGCGTGATGAGAAACATTTACAATTGTATTTAATTCACACAATATGAACACATCATTATGTCACCTATTGCATAATTGAAATTGAAAATTTTTCAAGTTTATTTTCCTCTTGGTTTTTGTGTGTTAGAAGAAAAGAAAGGGCATTGGCGATTGGTGCGGAGGGGTGAAAGCAGGTACAGAAGGGTCCTCCCTCATCTTATAGTCTCCTCCCAGGGAATAATGTCAACTTGTTTGTCACACTGCGATGTACGTCTCCCTCTGCCACCTGGCAGGAGTCTCACTGCAACTCATGGACCAATGATGGTGCCAAACGCACACTCATCTGTCACTCCCAGTGGATCAAATCCTGGCAAGTTAGACAGTCGCTGCCAAACAATCCAGCTCTTCGCTGTTCTTTTTGTCATTTGTTGTTTTTGATATGATTGGATGTTGTCTTTTGTTTTGATCTTTTCTATTTGGAGGCACATTTTGTAATGGGGAAATTTGACATTAGCACATTGCTCTTTTTTTAAATGAGGTATGTCATAATCTCTGATGTAAAGATTGAAGGGTGCGGTAAAGTAAGAAATAAAATGTTTAAAGGAGACTTTCTAACCTCTGAGTTTCTGTCAGTCTTTGTTGTCTCCAAAGAAATAAATGTGAATGTTTCTTCAGAACGCTTCTCTTTCACCACACACATTTGCGTAGCCATAAAGAAGGTTCTAGGCTGAATATTTGCTCTCTCCCCTTTGGCAGAATAGGAAGAGTCAGACATTTTTGGACCACACTTTTAGGCTTAGTCAACAAGTATTCAATGAGTTCAGATGTGGGGTCATGTTGACTTTTCCAAACATAAAATCCCCCCAAACATTTAAATGCCTGTAAAATGCACACCCAATTAAATTAACCAGAGTTCTTCAACCCTCTGAAACACACGTATAAGCTTTATTGTTTAAGACAGTTAAATCTATTTTAACTGTGTGTGTTTTACTTCTTGAAGTTGAAACATTTAGAGATTTCAAATTGTTCCCTTTATTTTAATGTAACTACATAAATTGACAAGGCTGCAGACGCAAGTATCGCGTAGCACAAGTTCATATGACATGATAAGCACAGAACTTGTTGTCCTGGAGATGATAGATCTGGATATTTCTATTTGGAGATTCATAACAGCTACTCTGGAAAAACACCTGGACATGTGAACTTTAAAGACTTTTTTATAGAAAGCTTAAAGTATATGGTTAAAAAAAAGGTAATATAGTCTTTCACATACAAAAAGCAAAGCATCATTGGCATAAGGTGCAGAAGTTTATCTCGCAAGCAGAGGGGTGCCGGTTAAAAAGCCAGCTCCCTGAGTAGTTCTGTCCTTGCTCCACACAGTTCTAATGGCTTTCTGATGATGATCAGCAGACCGGTTGGCGCCTGTGTACAGCAGCCCGGTTTCTACTGGGTTCCCACGAATCCTTAATAGTGAGTGAAATGGCATTGAGTTCATAACTACATAAAAACCTGGCCTTAATTAAAGCGTGTTGAATACATCTTTCTATGGTCTCAAACATTTTGAACATACAATTAGTGAGAGCTCATGAATGTAATTAGTTTCAAAGTCATTGGTAAATTGTATTTATTTCTATTATAGTTTAAACTCTAATTTTTTACAAAAACGGTTTGTTTGGGATAAATGAAAAAATGCACTGGCTGTGTTACAGCAACTAAGCTGTCATGATTTTGGAGCTGATGACTGGCTGAATTATTCATTTCATTCTCCTGTCTAACTCTTCCTGGTTTCCAATCCCTGCTCATCTGATCCACCTGCTCCTGCCTCTATTTAAGATGCTTGCTCCCAGTCATCGTGGCCAGATTATCATGTTCTCTCTATCCAGTGGTCAGAGTGTTTTAAGAGTTCCTTAATGTTTCTGATTTTCTGAACCTGACCTGTTTTGACTGTCAACCACTAAGCCTGCCTGTTCCTGTTCTGAACTGTTAGCCTGACCTGGCTTGGGACTCCTGCATGTTCTCTTGGGCTGCAGCATCTGGGACACTCTGGGCGGCTCCCACCGCATTTTGTTGGCAGCCCAGTAATCTGGCTTAAGTTGCTTTTCGAATAATCCCACTGTCTATCCTACCTGAATACTGGGTCCTCTGTTCTGTGTTGTGACATAAGCATAGCAGAGCAGCATGAACGCATGCTACTGTATGCATGTAAGTGAAATCTTTCCGTTTTAAGCAGTCAAGATATTTACACTGGTAGCATAATATGTGCTTTCAATGCCTGTATTTCAATGACATTGCATATAAATCAGGTTAAAGTCCTAATTTCAGACGTGTATAAACTCCTGTTTAGAAAGGAATAGACAGGTGTATCTACTGACACTATCTCAGTGTCTCGATACCTTTCCTGTTGCAAGACAGGAGAAAGGAGGCCAAGGTGCGCCTCTGGCTTGGTGGTCATTCTACAAAATAATACAAACACCTTAATATTCTTCATTTTTATACACTCCATCAGTTCTGGTAGTAGTAACAAGCTAACGGACTGAATAATGTCATTTCTAATCAGATTAGGTATTTAAAACATGATATATTCTTAATTCAATAACTTACTCAGGTAAATATTCCTCAAGTGATCAGTAAAAGGGCAGAAAAGGCTGTGGAGCATACTTTGCATCCGATGAGGAGTAAACTTTACTTTTAAAAACATTCAGATTACGTCATGCACTCAGTGTTCTAACAGGTTAATGCTCAACTGAGAGATTCCCTCTTTTGCATCTTTTAAAAATGCATACAGAGGTCTTGCTTTGATGCATGAGCCACAAAAAAAGCACTACTTGTTCAAGAGGATCAATTGGATGGATTTTGGGGGGTTTTGCAATGGATTTTTCTTAGTCTGCATTATGAAGAACAAGTGCAGAGGCAACAGACACACATCTTACACATTTACAGTATAAATGCAAAAATAACTATATGGATGAACACTTGTAATCACACCATTATGGCAAATCTACATCTATAAAGCAACACAATAATACAGCAAAGCAACGTTCAGCAGCTGCTGCATTCTCCACATGAAACACAGCGTGTTTTGTTCATGTTGTAGATCTGCTGTTTTTGTTTTTCTTCGTTCAGAAGCAAGCTGATCCTCAAGCCTTTTCTTCCCCTCAACATGCTGCATTCTTAAAACAAATACACTCGTTTTGCCATTACCATGTATTGTTTCAACTGGGTTGTTTGGTATTATTGATATGGTTTAATGTTCTCTTAAGTTTTCTAATGTCCATGGGGTGCAAATCAAAGAATAATTTGATGTAAATTTAACAAATTAATATCCATGATTAAAATTTTATATATATATATATATATATATATATATATATATTCTACATATTTAGTGTTTTGTAAAATATTTTTTAATACTGAAAATGTAATGATAGGTATAACCGTTTGAAAAGCTTTGTGACTCTTTAGTATGACGGCCTAAGTAATCAGATCTGATCAAGAATGCATACTCTGCAAATAAGACTCTGCAGGCCAGATATACATTGATCTTCTATATTTTTGTTTTGGCCCCTTCTCAGTTTTTCGAAGCTAAGCGCATCCCACTGCCAGAAGAAATACAAAGAGTCAATCAGCTTTTCATTGGTTTTTACACCATGAAACGCAGTGAAATATATTGTCTCTGCTGTGCACACTCTGTTGTGCATGCAAGTGCGCGGAAAAACGCTGAAGCACGCAACTGTTCTCGGCCTGCTCAGATCTCTGTCTCCCATAGAGCCTAACAATGGCCGTAGCTGTTCTCTGATGCGCAGAGACATCGTCGAGCAGTTTCCAGGAGATATCTGTGGCGAGTCCCCTGGTATGTCCTCCCCTCCCCACCTCAGACACTTCTCTTCATCCAGCAAGCCCGGCCTCTGTTATGGTTAGGGCCCTTCAACAGAAGTTGGGGAAAAACAGGGGCTGTTGTTGTCTCCTTGCGGGAGAGATAAACATGTTTTCCTTTTCTTTCTGCTGGGGAAGGAAAGCAAGAGAGATAAAAGCAACACTGCATGCTGTGGTGTTCCCCCTACAGTAACTGCCAATAACTGCACACCTCCTCAGACTCCGACAACAGGACCATCCACAGCACCTTTAGCAAGAATAAGAGAGTGCAGGGAGGGGAGGGGAGGGGTGGGGTGGCAGAGTAATGCCATGTGATATAGAGAGCATGCGGGCACAGCTTCACCCCCAGGCAGAATGAACGGGGGCCTGCTGTGTCTCTCCTGCATGATTAATCTGGCTGAGGGGCAGGAGGACTGCCATGGCCCTGTCTGCATTAAATCCCTACTCTACACACACATCCTCATAAAGCCACAGATCAGCAGAAGACCTATGGTCATGCTGAGGTTAGAACTACAACTTGGAGGAAAACAGTACCGGTGACTGAGTTGGAGAAAGTTTAACTTCTGTCTCTGAGCCAAGGGCAGCATCTGGATGTTCCTCACATGCAGACAGTAATCCTTCCTCCTGTGCCCAAACTGTGCAGAGCTCCTCTACGCGAGGACGTTCGATAGTCTTGGTTTCTAGGTAGTTGCGGTTCTCGGTGACTCATCCTCTCATGTGACCTCTGTCTCCCAGGCAACATTGTGGATGTTCCCTGATACTGAGCTCCACTTTTTGTGTAATTCATACAAGGCAGATGGGCCGGGAAATGTGGCTCGCTCTTAAAAAAAAATAAATAAATAAAAAAAAATTACTCCTGAAGGCTTTTGAGGTACATCATCTTGTCCTACAGTTTTACACTCTGTTAATCTTCACAACATTCTGGATAAATAATGTAGTTTTTGTGCTTTTTAGGCCTTCACAATGACAGGATGATCTTTCTGTCAATGGTACAAAAATAGCAGGATAAAAAAGGATAAAAAACTCAAAAGCAGGATTTTTTTTCTTTGTGTGATATTGATAGTTATTAAAAATACTTAAATGTGAGCATAATTTACAACTGCAAGCTTCCACAACTCTGAGGTTTTATATACGTTTTCAACAGATTCAAAGTAATATCACTTCTACTACAGAGAAGAGAACTACTTCAGTTTAGAAAATCTGAAAGAAGTCATTGAAGCACTCTGCACATAATTTCAATTACATTCAGTTGTTCTATCACAACTCATGTCTTCTCAAGGCCTCTTAAAAACAAACCAGTCAAACCACTTAGATAGATTGGTTAGGTTTTCTATGTAAGAAAACCAAGGCGATGGTAAAGAGAATTGGCACTAACCCTGACCCCTGTGGTAGGCTACTTCACAACTAACTCTGGAGCTTTATTTATCATTAGCATCGGCAAATTGAAATCAGATTTAAAGCTATGGTTGGTAATATTTAAGAGTTAGCAACTCTCCCCCTTCCTCTTCCTCCTCCATTCAAAGCAATGTCCTCACCCCCAAGCTCGAACGTGCATCTCAAAGAGAACCCGGAAAAGCACAGGGGAGCTGACTCTGCCCTTTCTTTCAATATATTTTGGACTTTTCCACACGAAGCCAACCCCTGGCCTAAACGCACAAATTTTTCACCAAACCAGCCACTCATCCATACGAAGCCGGCGTTTCGGGGGTCTGTAAACGATCTTTTTTTAATTCAGCCTTCAGAGTGGGAAGATTTTGAAACGCCGTTTTCGCGTTTCCATCTTTACGCTCTAACCACATTTTTTTTTTACACGCATGCGTCATAGCGTTGCCTCTAAACACGCATGCGCGACACAGTATCACAACAACAATGGCGCCGTACTGTATTGAATGGTTGCTGCTCATGCTACTCACCATGCTGTCGGGCTTACAACAGAATCTTCATCTTTTGGAATTTCTCCAGGAAGAACAGAGCAATATCGACGACATAGTTTAGCACCTGAATTGGACTGAACCACGAAAATTGACCCGCAGGGCAACCATGTATAAATATTAGTGCGCATGCCCAACATTTGGTCGCCTATTTTTGCTTTGGCACGACAGCGCCACTTACAGGCCTGGCATACATTTTGCAGCGTTTTCATGCATTCGTGTGGACGATCACATTTATTTTACGTCTCTGTCTTTACGACAAACGTTCTGGAAAATATTAGCGTTTCGTGTTCGTTTTGACTTCGTGTGGACGGGGCCCTAATTAACTCACATCTCATTCACCTGTAAATAAACTATATTATTGTGGCTTTCAAGGTAGCAGGCTGTTAAATTTAGCAATACAAATCATACAAGTTTCCGCATGTTATTTTTAATGATATTTCCTCACAAGTTTTGCAAATGTGTGTTGTGAATATTTCTGACAACGACAAAACCTGACGAGTGCCCACTTGCAGGAGGGGACAGAGATGAATATATCTGAGCGGACTGAATGGCAGGGATTGGTCAGAATTTTTAGAGGCATACAGCTCTCACAGACATCTGAATTTTTCAGTTGCAAAGTAAGCGACACAACAAAATCATGTTCTTTCAGGAAATAGTTATAGTTGTTTGTTAACGTTTAACTTAATTTTAATACATTGTATTAAAAAGGGATTTAAATAAAATACGTTAATCTGTCTGAGATTGACATGATTGCATATTTCTGTGCATATTTCAAGTAAATTGCCAGAAGAAAAGCATGTGATGTAAAGTGGCGTGATATGGATAAACTTAGTTTTCAATTGCAGCTATTGGGCTAATGGGTTCCTCATCATAAGTATGTCTGTTTCAGACTTTGAAGTTGCAAAATGCAGCAGTTTTGAAGGACACATCTGGTACTAAAAAATGAAAAGTCCCCCATGTTCTTTTAATAAACGCTGTCACTATGTTTTTGTTTTCAAATCATCCAGAAAGGTTCTCACTTTTCTTGATATGAGGCTCAGATGTTTTTCTATAGAAATACTTAAAAAGAAAACAAATGTGTATGAAAATACACATTAAAACAATTTAGATGTATTATTTACAAATTAGCAACAGATAACATTAGCCACACTGTCAACTAATGTATTATATCACCTCTCCTACATGCAATATAGAAGTTTGCTTTTTGATGAGGTACGTTTTTATTGTATCATGTAACAATTTACATTGAAATAGAAAGACAGGAGAAAATCCAAATGTCTTTTTTAACAATATGTTTTGTTAAGTGAACTGACTTGAAAGCAAAGTTAGGCTAAATTCAGCATTGAGCGCTGCATTTTGCTAAAAAGTGGATGACTAAGACTCAAGAGGCAGGCAGAGGGTTAACGTCTTGCGGTCCGCTCCACATTAACTGGAAAGGAATGAAGTGTCAAGCATGTTTTCCTCCGCTGCAAGACGGTCAAAGCCCTTCCTCCTCCTCCTCCTCCTCCTCCTCCTCACGGACGAGTCACCCCTCAACCCTTCTCCCCCACATCACCCGCATGCCTCCCACTCCCAACAACCTCCCACAACCATGACCAAATTATTTTCCACCATCCAGTGATTTGTCTTGCCAGACAAGAAAAAAAAAAGATCTGTGGCATGGTTCAGTCAGTTTCCACTACTTCGCCCTTGCTTTTACACCATAAACCAGCAAAACAAGTATCCTTTTTAAATTCACCTTGTGTCTGTTTTTCATGCATACTTCAACTTGTTGAAGCGGCATAAGGGTTTTGTAGAATCCGAATGAGCCTCTGTGAGTGTATGGCAAACTTAGGTGTTCTGATTTAGAGGGTCTGAATGAAAGTATTGAGCACAGACAAGGTGAAGAGGGAGGAAGCGCAAGACGGAGCACTCAATGAGACAGAGAATGCATGAACAAGGGAAGTGGAATGAGAGCGAAGAGAGACGGAACGAGGGATAGAGGAAAATAAGCCCCACCAGTGAGCAGGCCACACAGACCTGCCAAACTGCTCGAAAAAAAAGCCCCCTCTGTTTTATTTATAGTGCACTGTATCCATGGCAACCAGAGAGGTCAGGCAAGCTGGGCCTGTGCTTCACCCCGCTCCGGGGATTAGGATTTCACAGAGGTTCTCAGATGTGAAAAAGGTGGTCTAGAGCAGCTTGTAGCTCGCCAACGCAGCCCTCCTGGCTTCTGGTTATCGAGTCTGGCCCACTGTGGCAAGTGGTGTTGTGTAGGGTCGGGAGTGTGGGGTTGTAAAGATTCCTGGAAATGGAGTGGGAATGGTGGTTTGGGAAGATGAAGACTACTAAAGTGGAGAAATATGCACAGCCTTCACAAGTTATTTTAATTCAGCATTTCCTTTATATCCAGTCCTTAAATATTTTTGTTTTGATTGTGTAAAAAAAAGTGGCTGCACAGTGGAGCAGTGGGTAGCACTGCTGCCTTGCAGCAAAAAGGTTTGGGGTTCGATTCCTGGCCCAGCATGGAGTTTGCATCTTCTCCCTGTGCATACCTGGGTTCTCTCATTCTACTGTGGCTTCCTCCAACAGTCCAATAATAATGACTCTTAGGTTAATTGGCTTCTCTAAATTATCCTTAGGTGTAAATGGTTGTTTATCCTGTTTGTCTCTGTGTTGCCCTGCGATGGACTGGCAACCTGTGCACCCTGCATCTCATGCGTAGATAGCTAGAGATAGGCATCAGCACCCCTTGGACAGAAAATGGATGGATAGATATCTAAAACAAATATTTGCAAGTTTTCTAATATCAGGGTATCAGATTAAAATGGGCTGGATGCATATTTATACCACTCTTAACAGTTATGCTATCCTATCACATTAAATCCGGTTAAAAAAATACATTAGAGTTTGTGTCTGTAATAAGATACAGAATGAAAAGCTTCAAGGTTTTTCATATTTTTGCACAGGACCAAAAATAAATGAAAATTCAACACAAGTCATAAACTATATAAGCAGGTTACATTTAGTCTGGATTTGAGTATTAGCATTGCAGGTTGGATTTAACAATTTTGTTTTGAACAGTTTTGTTTATAATATTTGCACCTCTTGTTCAAATTTACAAGTTTTAGATACAAATATTGTTGCTTTCTAACTATCTCTAAGCTAATAAAGACAGTTATCTCTTTTTTGTAATTGCATATTTCAAAACATGGCGGTAAAAATATATATGGAATCGAAACAATTGTAAGATAAAAAAATGCATTCATGCTCTTATTGTCTTTTTAGCTTAATCAACAAGCAAAAAACATATACTGAGTCGTACATTGTTTTGCATGTTTGTAATGCAAACATTAAAAAAAAAAACTTTTTAAAAAAATTTTTGTTAATCATTTTAGTTTGGTTATTTAAGTGAGTGAATGAAGTTAAGCCCAGGGAAGAATACAGCAAAAGGAATTGCAGGTTTAAAGCTATCAGAGATCAAAAAGGAGATGAGGAAAAACGATTATTGCACTAAAGGAAACGCTTGGTGTGACTACAGCAGTGACCTCCAGGTTCCTTTTGGGATCGAGGGCCAATGTTGCTAGGAGACGGCTGATGCTAAGCCAGAGTTGCCATGCATGGATACTGCTAAAAACTATACTCACGAGTGTGGGGCTCAATAAACCTTAAGGGGGGTGGAGAAAAATATATTGAACGCTAAGTTTTTTTACAATCCCTAGTCAAATTATAACTTCTTAGTCTCTCAGGTGGTCTCTCACTCCTTACCTCGGTCAGATAACCCTTTAACAGGCTCAAGAACTTGTCATTACCAGAATTCTTTCAACTTCTGTTTAATTTGCTCATTTACCTGCATCCATCACAGATAAATGAGCAATAAAATGAAATGCATACATTCTAGTCAGTTATTTCCAAAGCAAAGAGCTTAAATTCTCCGGAGACATCAAGCATTTTTCACATTGGTCAAAATGCACAATGAAGGAACAAGAAATGTAATTAGGAGATTTTCCTGTTTGAAACAGTATTTCTGATCAGAATAACAGTTGAATATAACATTACAGCAGCGTGAACAGAAAGAATATCATGGTGGTTCAAATAAAGGTCACTTTATTGATTTCAAACTTGACTATATTTACTTTGAACAGAAAAACTTCTGATTTTTCTTTCTAAATATGTGTTTCACATGGGAGGATTTTTGCTAATGCACCTCTTCCAGTCTCCATTTCTTTTTTCCTGCCTTAGTAAAGTAAGACATAGTCAAAACCAGTATTTTTTTTTTTTACATTTTTTATTTTCAGTATGAAAAATCATTAACCTAAATAGAATGTGATACGCACAGATGATATATTAAACAAAACTCTTTAACTTTGAACAGATTTTATTCATAAGTGAGATTATTATCATGAAGTATATAAGTTCTGTAACCATATCAGTGATCACAGTTCTGTCATGTTGGATATTATTCATTGTTATTGTGATTCTAATATATATTTTCATTCAGATAGCAAAAGAACACAGTTCTGTAATAATTTAAATGACAGTAATCATTTAAATGTCTTGATTACAGTTCATGTTTTTTAAAGCCGAGGGCAAATTTAGAAAAATCAAATGTATAAAAAGTCACAATTAAATAAATAAGGTTAACATCAGCAAAAGTGGTTGGTCACTGTAAAGATTCTTTATTTTTCTGCAAATCTGCACAGTGGAGGAAGATTAAAGAGGCATTGTGGAGTTATCTAAAGATGCTGCCACCTGTGGCCAAAACACAGAAGTGCAGCTCTCTTCTGCTCGTTCTTTTATCTCGTGCTCATACTTGACAAGGTTCTCGTTTCCCTTTTTTCACCTTATATGGAGTTGCCATTGATGTCTGAGTTGAGTTGTATGCCAATCGTATTCACAAAATCCATCTTGAATATAACACTTCAATTATTTGCTAAGTTGGACCCTTTTAACATCTAAACGCATGATGTTATGTCTGCCAAACAGCAGGGTAACCTTTCTACCCAAAGTAAATTCAAGGAAAAAGACCACATCCTTATAGATGCATCAGCCCTGAACTACTGAGGTGTCAGTCTGCTCATCAAACAATGTTTTGGTCGTAAAAGTTCAGATTAAAAAGACTATTTTAAGGATTTCTTTCAGTAAAAACTTACAAAATGTTAACCTGGCATAAACCAGATTGAAATGTGTAGTTCAATTTAGTTCCAACATTAATGTGGGAAGCCTTCTGTAGAACATTTTCACTAAAAGGAGCGACATTCCTAACAGTTTTTAGCCAATCACAGCAGCAGTAGCAGCTGAGATGTATCACATTAACTGATTGGTTTCATGGAGTTAAGAGATAAATCAAACACTTACTAAAACTTATCTTCCCTGGAAATTTACAATATAGAGGTAGATAACTTTTTCTTGGAGTGATTTGAAAAGGATTTATCCAAATAGCATGCCAAACTTTACCTGTCAAGTAGAAACTTCGTAACGGAGGCATCAATGAGAAACCTGACCTGTGCTTTCAGTGCACACCATCGCATGAAAGAATCTCCCAAAAACACTCTGGTCTTGTTTTTCTCATCTGAGGCCATTCTCTCCGTCTCATATACTTTGTACACACTTTTTCTCATACATTTGGATGGTCCACCCAGAAAAACCATACCGTACCTTTAAGTCTCTCAACTTTACAGCTCTACTAATGGTTAGTCTCAATAGTAATAGCTGTCGCTCCTGTAGTTTCTATGCCATGACACATTCAGCTGTTAGGTTTGACTGAAAGTGCACTGGGACTACGGTAATATACCTCTTGTTCCAGAGTAGGGCAAACACCAGAACATGATTTTTGTCATCTTTTGGGTGACTTAACTTAATTCATGGCGATAGAAGTTTACTCTAGTCTTGGTCCCTCTCATACTAGAATTTAGCTTCATTGTATGAGACAAAGATAAGTTATAACTGTAAATATACTGTAGATCATCTTTGTCTCATTGTATGATAAATAAATGAAAAATATAATCTATATTTACAGTTAGAACTTACCAAGAGAGTTATCGACTGCATCTGAGAAATTATTTCTTTAAAAACATTTTAATCAAACTTATCCATTCAAAGATGCAGATCTATGGAATGGCCACAGAATCCAATGTGGTAATGCAGGACTTGTCCTACTTTCATCAGAAAAATAGTTCAGAACAACTGCAATGAAAACAAATAGACTCAGAAATAGTTTCTGTCCAAAAACTTATGAAGGCAAACGTCCCTGTAGAGCAAATCTAAACCTCCTCTCTGAAAATCAAAGAAACTTTTAGGCAGTTTCATAGACTGACCTTGCACAAGTACATAAACACTACATCCCACATTCCATCAAAATTGTAAGTAATTGTTTTTACATTATGTTGAAAAAGTTAATTCTTGGTCTTTTGTAAGTGTTTTTTTTTTTTTTTTTACCTATGACTGTTGTCTTTGATTTTAGCTTAACTTTATTGCCTAATTGTATCAATTGAATATACATGAAACCAACAAATATTTCATCTCAATCTTATATTTCAACATTGTGGGCATTTACATAAACAAGAGAAAAAACAAACATCTGAATGGAGGATAAGTTCTTATACCCACTGTTTGTATTTAAGCTTTATTGTGTTTATCCTCTGCATAAAACTGATGCAGAGGTAATCAACATCATTACTACAATGCAGAGTTTAGAGTGTTGTTTTTTATTTAAAAGATTCCTTTATGTCTCTTATTGCATCTTAATGCCAATCTGTCATTAAGACACTCTGCAGTACAGCAATGCAATGCAGATGCAGTGCATTGATTGGAGAACTGAGATGGTTATACAAAAAGACTTGTAATGATATTTGCACTCACACAGGCTCAGAGGAACTGTATTATATTGCACATTACCGTGAATAGGTTTTCTGTAGAGTCAGTGTACCGCAGTAGGTGATGCGACAAAAGTCCTTCAGGCAGAGTAGCCACTCTGAAGCGCCTTTATTAACTTACAGTTCATCAGTCTCATCATGCTGTGTTCCCATCAGTCTTTAACTTTTTAATCCTAATGCATGAGTTTCAAAATAACATTTCCCTGATAATGTCTCTGTGTGGTCATATATGTCTTCTTAAATGTATACTTTCCACCTCTGAAGATTTGTAACTGTAGTGTTAAAAAATTATTTGGAATTTATTACTTAAATTCTGGTTCTTGTGCAGACAGACTGGTAGAATCCAAAAGGCATTTTTGTTTCTGGTGTAATCTTATCTAATGGGTAAATTAAAAGAAAGATAAATTAATAAAAATAATCATCTACATGCTGACAAAGACAAAAAAAAAAACTCAAAAATATGTGAAAAGAAAAATGGAATATTTTTATTCGATATACCAACTAGCAGGGGGTTAACGCTTTCATATTAAAATGTTCAGATGTGCTGCATTACTTAATGAAGCCTAGCTGTGGGTTCGGGGGCCAACAAGTTGATTCAGATCAAATTACTGAATTTCACACACAAAAACTTTTGAGTGCCGAGCCTTTCTGATGAGTGAACCTCTTCAGCTCTGTGCTTAGTCAACACACTCACTTCTGTGAAGGAATGCAACCTGATACAGATACGGTAGAAATGCTGAACACAGTGCACACTACACATACTATCTGTATAATGTCTTCATTATTATTATTATTATTATTATTATTGTTATTAACATTTCTAACAATAAGCTATTAAGTAAATCGATCTCGGTAGCTTATTCATTGATAAAGTAAGTTCATTTATTTAATTTTATGTTACTGATACTAGTTTGAATCATTTGCTTCCTCAATATTTTGTGCCTTTGCATTTTTGGTCATTTGTGACTCATTTTATTCTGATTTAAAATAGTGTCTTTACAGTAGGAAGTTCAATACCAACCATGCATGAGTTAGTACGTACCAAGGGACATGTCATACCTGCTTCATCAATCAACTATTTAAGGAAGAGTTCTATATTCTACACTGCTGAAACGTTGCTGTTTGAAACCATCCTGCAAATTGAAATAACTTTGCAACCTCCTGCTGGTAAATAACATTTATTATTTACCAGTAGGAGGTTGCTAAGTTATTTCAATTTGCAGGATGGGTCAAAGTCAGTCATATTTAATGGGTTAGCTGGTCCAAAAAGTTATCTGAACTAAGTGAAATGGAATGGTAGAGGTGGCTGAAGTGGTAGAAGCAACCTCTCAAGAAAATATATACAAAGAAAGTGAACTATTTGAAGGATTTAAATTTTTCTTATGGTCTATTTCAATAATTCAGTAAAAATCTTTACTGTAATGCAATTTATCAGATTAGATTGGTATGAATTTTTGCTGTTGTGATATAAAAATATCATTTTTACGATGAAGATAAATTACTTTTCTCTTGTTTCTGTTATGATGGTGTGACCTTTTACATGGAAAATAAAATAAATACAAATCAAAATATGTTAATGTTTGCATATCTATTTCTATATACCTTTATATACATATAGACAGAGATATAAAAGATATGTGTTGTATGGGACATGTTGATGCCTTTTAAATTGGCATCACTTTGTATATTTCTATTATCCTCTAATTGATCTTGTCCAACAATTCAGCTGATGTCTTTTTCTCTGCTTAGCACACTTTCTTCTTCGCCCAGGAAATGGTGACCAGAGTCTCCTCTAAGCTGGTCTGCTGTTGCAGGCTCAGCTCTGTTCTTCTCCAGTTCTGGTGCTGGCTGGCTGATCAGCAGGCCCCCGTGGCTCTAGCCGCAGCTCCAGGACAGGCAGTTGTGGAGCAGACAAAGGACTCCATTCTCTACAGGGAGATTGGCGGGGTTTGTAGGACGAAAGGAGCGCTAGAAGACGAGGAAAGCAGAGGAGGAAAGAGAGCTGGCAAGCCCAGCACGAGGGGTCTTATCCTCCCGGCTCAAACACATGCCACCAGCTGCTGCCCCCTTCCTGTGCTTTCATTAAAAAGACTCCCTGTGCTTCACTGGGTAATCCACATGCTTTACTGAAAGAGTGTGAGGTAAATACAGTATGCCAATCCTTTCCTCTGCTTGTATCTCCTGTTTTTTTCCCATCTCTACCCCTTCATTTCTCTCACTTTCTTTGCTCTGCTGCTGGCAAGTGGAGAGCGGTCCATTCTGTGTGCGCCTGTGTGTTTGTGTGTATACCTGTGTGTGCACCCACTGAGTCTGTCAGGCTCTCGCCGTTTCCAGCACTCAGCCCAGAGCCAAGGCAAGCATTGCCAGAGGGAGCGCCTGCAATGTAGGGCGCCCGGCAAGCTGGACACGGGCGGAATATCAACACCACGCGGCGGATTCTCGGCCCAGCAGCCCACCTGCTGACTTACGTGATCCAAATCCTGGGGGTTAAGGTGCAGAGTGGGCAGTGTTGGGGAGGGGTGGGGGCTGTGAGGGAAATTGCCAGGTAGTTTCCAGACCCAGACCCACTTCCACACGTTGCAGCCAATTAATCAAGGCTACATCTGTGTTGGATGGACCTCTACCTTGAGAGGGGGGCTGGGGGACTTTTTGTCTTCACACTTCAATGTTCCCTGTTCTTTGGTGGATGTGTGTGCATGCTACCTGTGGGAGTGTGTGGCATGCATATTTAATGGTTGAGCAATACAGATAGTTTTAGTGTGTGAGTTGTTGCACTAACCTTTGCTGGTTCACGCTCCTCTTCCACGTCCATATTATTGTTGGGGCTTTAGAGTGAGCCACAGGCCTGACCTCTTCCCCCCTCTGATGCACACACAAACACACACATACAAAACACACAGACTTTTTTTCTTTGCTTTACCTGACCTCACCAGGAAAAGGATCATTTTTCAGCACCTGCATTTATGTTTACCACGCAAAGCTGCTGCCGCACCTGGAGCTGAGACAGCCGCCCTTCTTTCATCTCTGTTTTGGAGTGTGGCTGGATTTTTTCTGTCTCTCCTGTCTGGCAGTTTCATCTCAAATCTTTTCCCAGTCCGATTCATACGACTAACCAGTGCAACAATATGGGCCTGTGTTTCATTTATCGAAATTATGTACTGCACTATCTTTGTCATTGAAGAAAACCCCATAATACCAAGATGGATGTACAAGCACATACAGATAACAGTTACTAGATGTTATTGTCTATGATGTTAGGCTAATTCATCCCTCCAAATCACTAAAAGCTTCTGTTGTGAGCCATTTTACCTTCCGCGATAAATCTGTGTAGACGTGCCCCATCTTGTATGCCTGTATATTAATGAAAAAGCGTGCATGAAGCTCACGATGGTGTGTGGAGGCCTGGCATAGCGTGGCGCAGTGCAGAGTGGAGAGGAGAGACAGCTGCCCTGACAGATGCCGGGAGGCAGGACCCCACTGGGAAGCAGAGGGAGGGAGCTGGCACTGCCTCACCCCAGCGGAAACACCATAGGCTGCAGAGGAAATGGGCAGGGGGACAAACCAGGGGCTCAGTGTGTGTGTGTGTGTGTGTGTGTGTGTGTCTGTGAGACAGTGTCACTGTGTATCTGATCTACTTTAAGAGGACCTTGGCAGTTTGTTGTGTATATATGTGTGTTTACCTCTGCTCCAGTACTTAACCAAGATCTAACCAATCAGGGGGGATACACTTTAAGATTCAATCAGAAAGGAATAGGTATATTATATGTTATATTTTCTGTTATGTTATACATGTTATCCATGTTTATATATTTAGGTCTCAACATAAGCAGCATCTCAAGCAGAGACTAAGTTTATTCACTTAAACACTGAGGAGATGCTGCTATGGCATATAAACCAGACATCTTCACTTTAGAAGAGGCTTCCTAGTGAATATTGATGAGACTGAAAATCATCAGAAGTTTTATCTTTGTTTGAACTAGTTTGTTTTTAAAGTAAAAATCCATTATTCAGATCAATCAAAAGAGATTTACACATAACAGTAATATTACGACTTACACAATCATGGTGAAAACTGCTGACTTGACACTTGATTAGAAGAGAGTCACAGACATCCTCCAAAGGGAGGATGAACATAAAGGTCATTTCTGCAGAACTTAGCTGCACACAGTGTACTGCTTCCAGGCATAATCATGGAAAAGTTATGTGAAAGGAAAAACTATGAGAAATAAAAGGGAGCTATAAGAGGACTGTCATTAAAACTAATTTGAGAGCAGGGGTAGAAAACGTTGGTCATCGAGTGCCACTGTCTTGCAGCTTTTGCATGCATGCCTACTCCAGCACACATAAAACAAAATATCAAATTACCTACCTCAGCATATTGGTAAGTTTAACAGAGGCCATTAACCATCTATTTGTTGCAGGTGTGTTGAAGAAGGGATTTATGCAAAAGCTGCAGGACATTGCCACTCACCTACTGACTTAAAGCAATTAAAGAAATGATTCCAAAACATGGGTTACCAATCTCATTTTCCTTGTATGAAGCCATTCCTGAATAAAAAATGATTTCAAAAGAGTTTTACTTGGACTAAGGAAATAAAGGACTTGGGTTTGGGATCCCAGAGTCAAGATGAAGACAGGAAATGCACCATATCAGAGCTTCTTCTGGTCTAGATTAAAGTTTCCTGACTGTCATGATTAGAGAAGCCATGTGATCTGCTAGAGGTGGTCAACTTGATTTTAAAAAGTGCAAGATCAACACAGATACCTACCAAGAAATTCAAGAGCACTTAAATTGGAAGAAAAGTTTTCTGTTGATACAGATTTAATTTTCCAGCATAACTTGGTACCTTCACACACTACAAAACCTGGTTTCATGATGATGCTATCACTGTGCTACATAATTCAGCATACTGGCCTGGGCAAAACACCAAAGAGAAACTGCTGAATATTGTTAAGAACACAGTGAGAGATGCCTAACCATAGCGGTAGATTAATAACTAGTCTTTCTGAATATTTCAGCAAACCAAAAGGGCTAATAATAATCTCCATGACAAGCCGTTTGAATGCAACAATTAATCTAAAGGGGCAAAGAAGAAATATTAATTGCACATACTGTACAGTGCATGGATACAGTGTTCAGTAGGCAAACCGCTCTGCAATAAAATCACAATTCAGTTCTTCTAAAGCAATTTTTTTTTATATCAAATTTTATTTGTAATGAAAATAAGTTTTAGGTCTCACTTTTTTTTTTCAGTTCAATTCAGATCTGTTTTTGATTATATTCTAGTTAAATGAATTGTATCTGTGTATAATTAAGGGTTTATATTAAGCTTTTATAGTGTTGTAGCTGAGCCATAAAGGGGTTCTTATGCCACAGAGACGTTGCCACTTTGTGCTTTGACCTCAGTAAGCCTCAGTTCAGCTTCAGGTCGTGATGAGCGCTGTTCAGTTTGAATTATTAACATTTTTTGCTTAATGTACCCTTGCCTCTGCTTTATTTAACATGATTTTAAAAAAAATAGGCAGGTCATGCATACAATTTTGCAGCACATTTCTTTTTTGACCAAAATTTAAAAAGTCATCATTCTACAGAGATATAAAAATTACTGACAAGAAACGCACTTGGTTACTTTAAAATAATATGCACACAAGTTTTTAATACATAAACCTTAAAGTTATTCTATTACATCTTTAACACAAAGGTTGATATACATATGTCAGTGCAATGCTCTTGTGCTTGTCTTTTGTTTTAAACTATTCTAAATATCTTGTTTTAACTTAAATATCTGCTTTTGATTTAAAAAACATGAAGTCCTGTTGACATTTTTTATTGTTAAACTTAAGTAGAAAACAAGATATTCTAAGAATTATTTATATATAAAAAATTAAAGTTTTCAAGTTTCTCATCAAATGAACGGATATGATGTTTTATGTTTTAGTCCAAGAAACATGGCTGTATTTGAACCAAGAAAATATTTATTTACCGGTATATCTATCTATTTTCTGTGTCAGACAATACGAGGTGAATCATTTTGGAGAGGAAAAAAACAGAATAGAATAAAATAGAATAGAATAGAATTCAACTGTATTGTCATTACACTGTCACAAATACAAAACAATGAAATGTAGTTTGCATCTATCTGGAAGTGCTATGCAGGATATAAATACTTATTTACATGTACACAGAGACTATGTATGTATGTATGTATGGTATATATAAGCAGAGAGTAATTGTAGGAGGCTATAAAATAAATAAATATGGAAACTATCTACAGATTATACAGGACAGTTAGGACATGGATTATATATATATTAGTGGGGTTATAATTCAGAATGACTACTGATAGATAATAACAGATAAAAGATTTACAGATTATATATAGCTATGTTTGTGGTGTTAGATAGTTCATATGTTATTGTTGTGTGTGTGTGTTTTTTTCGGGGTTGGGGGTACAGTCCTTATAGTTGGTGTCAGGAGGCGTTCAGGAGCGTGACAGCTGTGGGGGAGAAGCTGTTCCGGTTCCTGGTGGTTTTGGTCTGTAGGCATTGCAGAAGCCTACAGACTAAAGAGGGCAAGAGGGCAGGAGTAAGTAGAGTGTGTGTGCAGGGTGAGTGGTTTCTTTGGTGATTTTCCGGGGCCTTTTCTGACACCTCTTCTTGAAGATGTCCTTGATGGCAGGGAGCTGTACTCCAGCGGAGTGCTGGGCAGTTTTCACCACACTCTGCAAAGCCTTCCGGTCTGATGCAGAGCAGTTCCCATAACAAACTGTGATGCAGTTAGTAAGGATGTTCTCAATTGTGCAGCGGTAGAGGTTCGTGAGGATCTCTGAGGACAGATGGTCATCATGAAGAAGAGGTGCTGGTGCACCTTTTTGATGATATAGGTATAAAAGACATAGGGTTAGAATTTTTTTTATTACAAAAAAAAAGGTTGTCAATTTTTTATTTTTACTCTGCATTTTACACTGCATTTTAGATTATGTTTATCTCCTAACACCAGATTTGTCCAGTTATTTTATGCAAAATAGTTCAAACTGGATGGAAACCATCTGGGAAGTCCCAGTTTCATTTCCAGTAGGATGCAGGACTGGAATTGGTCCATATGTAGGTGTCTCTTTCCTCTCTGATTCCAGGTTCGTACCTGTAGGTGTGTCCATGCAGCTGGAGCTGCTTTAGATCAATCAGGAAAGGGTTAGGCTTGGGGAGGAGCAGAACCCCTGAGGCAGATAACAGATTGGTCTTACTCACTGGGTGGGTCACTTATTTTTTCTTGTGAACTTCATCTTCTTCACCGTATTTTTGTTTCCTTTTTTTCCAGGAAGAACCCCGCACCCCCTTCAACAATACTTCATCTAAGCCTACAATTTCTGCTTCCTTCTTTCTTCCTCCTTCTGGATCCCCTCTTAATAATTTCATCACTACTTCTCTTGTCACTCCACCCCCCAGGTCTGCTGCTTGGACCTCCCCACGCCATTATAAGCACTCACCTTCCTGTCCACCCCTCCACCACTGCGCCGTTGTCTCCATCTCCCTCCAGGAATAAGGAAACAAGACACCATCTGCTCCATACACCACAACCTGCAAACCTCAGTCCCAATGGGTATACTCACCTCGCTCTTCTGTTCCAACAATAGTAAGACTCCACTCTGTTCTTAAACAGCATTGTAAATTATCAAAAATCATTTCAGAAAATGACCGCCTGAATCGTTTTAGCCATCTCTTTTTTTTTTTTTTTTTATCCCTCTCCTTCTGTTTGTAGTTGTTGCCTGCAGAAGAGTCTCACTAGCAAACACAATGACTAGGCCATTCTAACAGATAGATGTGTTTTGATCTTAACAATTCCACTTTAGCCCTTTTTATTTGTTTAGTGGTCTATTCCTGCTTCAATGTAAACTTTTTTTTTATAGACTCAAGTAATGTCACCGGTTTTCTATCTAGTTCTATCTTTCCTCCCATTACCCTAACCAATTACCCCGCAGCATGATGCTGTCCCCACCATCATCATGACAATACTGATATTTTATATATCCCAGTGGGTGGTAATGTGTATTATTATTCTTCCAAATGCAACATTATGATTTCCATTCTTATGTGAAAGAGCATTTTAAGATGTTTAAAGCTTTGGATATGGTTTTAGCGGTTAGCTTTTCTTTACAGTTTATAGCAACTTCCTCCATAACCTGTCTAGGTCTAAGTAAGCCGGGCATACACTGTGCAATATTTTTTAATCGTTGCACGCAGCTACAGCTAAAACTGTACAACGAAACCGCAAGGTTTAAAAGTTCACAGCTCACGATGCATGTTCTCATGCTGTGCAGCCTGACGCTCTAATGCGACCTTACGATGGCTGAATGAATTTTAAACATATTTGATTTTCTCCCGACCTCACAATTCCTGATCGGGAGGTGGTTGTGAGAGGCTAATCGCCCCTCGTTACCCCCTGTAAACAGGATGCAAAAATTCTAGCACGACTGGAAAATCGTCCTAACAAGGGCAAAAAATCGCCCAGCTTAAGTACATTTTTCTTACAATAAGTGCATTTCTTTTCTCTCCCTGCCTTGAATCGAGCAGGTAAGTGAAGCACTTTGCAAATGGAATAAGACAATTTACATTTAACATATAACTACAGTCTCTTATTTCCACTGCATAATATCTAACTATCATATTTAAAAGGTAAATACACTCATTCCATTAGCAGATTATCTGTTTTACTTACTCAAATTAAGGCTAAATACATTTATTTTAAGACATTTCTGCTCATTTTTAGTAGATTGTTTTTGCAGTGCGGATCTTCATCATGTTTTTTTTTTCACTCAAGTGCTGTGACATTGCTGGCGCATAGTGCTACGACTTAATTTATTCAGAGATCACAGAAAAATACATACACTCACATGCAACAATATTTTAGGGATTTTGCTTGGCACTGTTAATGTTTGACCACATCCAGTAACAGCCTTAAGCCTTTTTTGGTCAAGCTACTGGATGAAAAGTACAACTTTTTCGCTCATGTTTTTAAAAGTTGTTTTTTAAATGTAATGACTCAACTGACAGTTTTTTAAAGATCTTCTTTAATTGATTGGTTGAAGTAAATACACAGAAATCACTATCTCTGGGTTATAGTTGAGTCAAAACCATTTTCTCCTTTTAAAAGCACATGATATGCTATATCTGCTGTATTGTAATTTTATACCAGTTTGGTAAGATGAGCTTGTGGCTTTGCTTGCACCCGTTTGCAAGCCTAAAGGATGCTGCAGACCTGGTTTGCACGCAGTGTGCAGAAAACTAATGCAGCAGCAGGGATGCACAGTGGGGAAGTGTTGCCATGGTGAGATGGGCTATCAGGCCCAGAAAGACCGTTCTTACCCGTCCACATGTTAAATGCAGCTGGATTGGCTTCTAATGCAGTCAGCGGTGTGTTGTTTGGGTAGACATTGCAAATATAAAATAAGAAAACTACAGCTATATGTTTTAGATTTACACATATAAGCAACAGCTGCAGCACTAATGCTCTGATCCAGTGGCTACTTCAAACTGTGCTTCCTTCCCTGTCTTCTTCCAACACAGCAGTTGACAGAATGAGATGTCCTCGGAGATCTTGTCCACTGGGACCAGCAATGCGGAGGCAGAGCCCACTGAGAGGCACAGTGACAGTGTCCAAGCACAATGTGTCTGCCGAAGTCAGCCGAGTGTGACAGACTAAGGAAACAAAGTTTTTGTTACTTGGAAGAGTGTTGATGAAACCAGGTTGCAGGATGCTGTGTATACGTGCAAAGATACAAATATGTAGTTAAAATTTGAAATAAGCTTATTGACTGTCTTTTTGACATCAGCTTAAATTACTTAAAATAAGAAAAACATACGACATCTACCATAAATCTAATGAATAAGCCTATCCAGTTTTATTTCCCACCATGAAACTTTTTAGGGATTACTTTCGAAAAAGCTAAATTATAAATCATTTCTTGCCTTCCATTGATTTGAACTTGCGCATGGAAAACTTTAATGCTTTTTAATGCTAGATTATTCTACCTATTTCAGCTACTCAAACAGTTCCCTCGGTCATATTAGAGGATGAGTACGGAGGGGTCCTTTTTGTTTTTTGATTTTAGGACCCATGTGCAGACCGCTAACTTATTGTAGTATAGTCTTGACATTTCTTAAATAAATAATGAGGATCCGTTTCTCTCAAGGTCAGGAGAAGGAGAAGATGAGATGTTGGCAAGGCGACAGGAATAATGGAGGACATTTTCTGATGGATTTGATTCGGCTGCTAAAGTTTGTCCAGCAGCCATCCAGGTGTTTGTCTCACAGCTCCTTAGAAATCCGGGCAGGGGAGAAGTAGATTGCTTAACGGTGTGAGAGCAACCTGCTGCCATCGCTCCTTACTGGTACCTGGAAGCCGAGTTAAACTGCAGCACAACCATCACACTCAGCATGTTCACACATGGCTACACCCTCCTAAATGTAGCCATCCATGTTGCGCAATTACTTCTTTACAACAGCCTTAGAGACAAAGAATTAACGTTTGAGAGATAAACTTTCCTTTACAGATCTCTTTGCAATGTTATGCTCTTCCTATGAATGCCAGTTGTTTCCAAGGATGTGTATCAATTTTATCAAATAAACAAAATAAAACTTTGAGGGTAAAAGAAAACATGATTTCTTTTCAATTTTGATATAAATAATAATCTGAAGAGGTGGTATGTTTAATATCAGCCCCCTTTACTGAGATACTCCTAAATAAAATCCTCTGCTGCTAAATACCCTTTTTCTTGTAGCCTTCAAGTCCTCCCTTAAGTTACGGAACCTTAGGTTAAAATGTTTTTTTTTTAAAAGAACGTCAATGAACAAAAACATATCGCAGGGACCAAGGTAGATGGCAGGCAGGTCATTGGTGATATCATAACATTCAACCATCTTGCAAAGAACTGCTAAAGCCATCCGTCCATCTTGTTATCCGTCAGGGTCATGGGAGGATGGTGCCTATTTTCAGCAGTTTGATGGCGAAAGATGGGGTACACAGTAGATAGGTTTCCAGTCCATTTCAGGGCTACACAGCTAAGGGGAATAACGTAACGTAAATAACATAACGGTCATGTTTTTGGGGTGTGAGAGGAAGCCAGAGTACCTGAAGAAAAGCAACCCATGCACAGGGAAACATGCAAACTCAATACAGAAAGACCTCAGGTTGTGATTCCAACTACAGTAAGGACCTTCATGCTACAGCACTGTTAAAGATCCTTATCAAAAACACAACTACAGACCTAGCAAGACATTAAAGTTGAACTTAACTGGCAGGCAGGTAAAAGGAACTCTTATTAAAAGGAAGTCTCAAGAGGAACTTTGGAAAATGCATGAATGGACAGCTCAGTTTCAAGAATCTGTCTAAATGATTATTGGTTGTAGGCTTCACTAATCTGGCCTTGGTAAGAGATTGGCAGCTATGATGTATTTTTTTGACACAAAGTCATAACATGTCAAGTCTTTATTCATAGAAAATAACAACAGCAGCTGTTTCCCTCTGCAGACGATGTGTTTCTTGATGGGAACCCATGCCAAATGTTCAGTTGTTTATTTTCTAGCATGCATAGCTTTCTACTTGTTGCAGTTCTCCTTTTAAATCACCAACACTCTCCTGAGGTGTTGGGTTGTCAACATTTGAAGCTGAATTTGTCCTGTTTTGTTTCTACCCACACTTCATCACATTTTCTTAAATAGCACCCAGAGGATCGCATCTGAAACATCTTTGCATTCTGTGAGGATGTCTGTTTCTATTTCTTCATCACACTTTACCTATTAATTTAGTAAAATAATTACCTGAGGTTTGCCAGAAATAACAACATTCTACCGTTTATTACATAAATATCATGGGTGCCATAGTAATCTAAGAGCATTTATTAAGCTGCAATAAATGGTAGAACCTGTAGTGTTTTCTAATTGAGCCATCCATCAATTAGTAGCAATTTTACTCCTTATAAAATACATTTAAACGTTTTTTTTCTATTTATGCTTTACATTTTTTATCTGAATTTCTTTGAGATTTAAAACTGTAATACAGGATTTGCTGTTTCTAAGGGATATGAAGAAAACAAGGCCTATTTTAAAATACTGCATTAATTTAAGGGGGGTGTGGTGAAAAAAAGAAATGGTAAAAACCTGCCCAAATCATTATTAAATAACTAGAACAGTGGGGGAAAAAAGGCTTAAAAAGTTGCCTAAAAGTCCATTAGACAGCTGCAGCTGATCCAAGGCTCTGCTGACCATCTTCTCCATAGAGCTAAGAAAGTAGAGCACATCAGCCTGGATCTGCTCCCCTTCCACTGGCTCCCTGTAGCTCAGAGAATAAACTTTAAATCCATCTGTTGGTCTAATCACTGAATAGATCAGCATCTCAATATACAACAGATCTATTGTCAGTGTGTCAACCTCCCAGACCACTCAGGTCTTCTAGTTCCAGCCTACTCTGTTCACTCAGAACTAGAACCGAACACAGAGAAGCAGCATTTAGTTCCTATGCTCCACTGAGTTAAAGACCCATCTTTTTATAACTGCCTTTGACTGTTGTATTTAAACTGTTAACTGTTCCCTTCTTTATTCTTACAGAAGGGACTTGGCAGCCCACCAAGAAAGGTTTTGGGAGCTGCTGTTTTAAATTGTTATATTATGAGCAGTACTTTATGAATATCATATATATTTATGGCTAAAGTGGGTTTTAAAGAAAATTCTAACTCCATTGTTTTTACCCCAATTAGGTCAAGGAACCAAAAACAAAATAGTTTGCGTTTTTTATTTACAAGAATACTTTTACTTTCTCGATTATTGTTGATAATTTTCTGACTTTCACTGAAATAGACGTACATGTATTCTGTCTATGATGTGTTGGTCAGTTGCTCCTCTGTAAGAGTTTAGCAAACATGATGATTGAAGGTATTTCAGCAACGACAGCAGGGTTACGGATAAACATTGATTTTCTTATTTAAATTACAAACACGGCGGCTTCACAGTGGCACAGTTGGTAGTACGTAACCTTGAGGCAAAAAGGGTTCTAGGTTGGAATTCAGGCCTGAGGTCGTTCTATGTAGAATTTGCATACTCTAACCTGTCCATGCATGGGTTCTCTCACAGTGCTTCCATCGACGGTCCAAAACATAACTAGCCCCTAGGTGTGTGTGGTGTGTGGGTGCATGTGTGCATGTGTTGTCTAGAGTTAAAATTAAAGTGTCTGTCTTGTGTTTCTCTATGGTGTCCTGTGATGGACAGTATCCCGCCTCTCAGCCATTGACTGCTGCAGACAGGCATCAGCAGCCCTGGGACCTTGCAAGGATAAGCAGGTTTTAACAAAGGCTACAAAATTAACACAAGTCGTGCCTGTCAAGATCAGAGGAAGAAGGCCAATAACAGTTTTCAAATCAGAACCCAGTAATTTGGTGAACACGGCAGGGCTGACATTTGCAGGCATTTTTGTTTTTTTGTTTTCTTAATGTGTGAGACCACAGAATATCTAAAGTTAAAAAGTAGGTGTTATTTTCATATTTCTGTGTCAGGATATAGGAACATTTTTTATCAGGCTAACCAACTAATTTAATTTGCTGATTTTTTTTTTTATACCAAAGACGGAGTTACACCATTGAAGGGATTCTAGCCCACAACAAGGAGTACTGTTTGTCAAAAAGAAGAGGAAAGTTGGCACAAACACAATTCATATCAGCTGGTTTGTCTGTATGAAAAGATGTTTAAAAATCATATTGGGCCTTTTCTTAATTTAAATCGGGAATAAAAACAAAAATGTCTTTGCTTATCCATGCGTTTCAGCCTTCCACTCAAAAAGTTCTATCTCTGCATCCATCTATTGGCAATGAGAAGCTCTAAGGTCATGCAAAGTGCCTGACCAAATGGCTACCAGCCAAACCTCTGATGCATAAAAGTCAACATGGCATTACTGCAACCATTGGCAAAAATCGCTTAGTGCAGTTCTGTCGGACGGAGCACAGCTAATAACTAAAGGCTCCTCTCTGCTATAAATCTCTATACATGAATGTATCAGTATTTTTAGGGCATCACAAATAATGGCTGGTAAACAATCAAAGTGAAAAAGTACAAAAAGATGGAATGTTCAGAACCTCATAAAATCCCTCCTACAGTTTTAACGGATGCTGTATGGATTCCTACAGTATGGATGCACAAAGATGCTACAGGTAATCAAAAATTTTAAACAATGAAAATGTTTACTTGGACAGCAGGCGTGTATTAGTGACCTTTTCCAACTTAGCAAATATTAAAAAGTGTAATATTTTAATTACAATAAAAAGAAAAAAAAGTATATAAATTCAGAGCTCCTCTAATTGTTTGTGATTATACTATAGCTACTGGCTTGTAAGTAAAGCTTACAGGCAGCATCAGATGCATCAAACTGCCTGCAAAAGTCAAAATAGTTGAAACAAATGCAAGCTGGAAACTGCTGGATTTGATGATTTTCAGCAGGTTTGTAGACACTGTGCCCATTAGTTTTCTGTAAAAGTAATAAATCTCTCCCCTTGCCTAAATTAAACCAACCATGGATGTTTTGACTCCAAATCAGTCTGAAACTAACAGCCTTGATAATCAGGCCTACGGGTTAGTTATAACCAGCACTCATTACACACCTGGTAAGACGTTTTTTTGGAAAACTTAATGGAAACCCTGCCTTCCACTCTGGAACCCCACCAAATTCACACAAATACCTGACCTTAACTCTCTGGTCAAGAAGGCTCAGCAAAGATTTACATATCTATTGAGATTGCCTTGTAAACTGAAACTTTTCCAACAGCTGCTGGTGTCTGTCCACAGTTCCTCATTGACATCATTCATAGGATACTGTTGTATTATGGCAACAGCTCTGCAGAGAGTCATAAAATCTGTTCAGAAGATCACAAACATACAGTAGACCCCCATCCTCTGTAGGACAGATACACAAATTATTGCCTGGAGGAAAATCTTGCATTTTAACTGTTTAATCAGTTGCAACAACCAACAATTCTTTTCCCTAAAGAACTACATTTGTATGTGGAGTCTAAGCTTTATATTATGCATTCATCTTTGGTTTCTGTTAATAGAATTAAGTGATAATAAACTATTTAAAATTATAAGTTGTCAAAGAAGTGTTGGCTTTCAGTTTGCAATTCCCATACCAACAGGCTCACAACTGCTGGAGAACAAAACTTGCAGATATTTATTTCATTTCATCTTTATTTACAGTATATATTAACATCTCTCTCACATATACAGTAGTGCCTTGCAAATGTACCCATGTAACTCTTAAACTTTCCCCGTCTTGGCTCTATATTTTAACCTGTTAGGTTTTAAGCAACAGCTCAAACTAAGCCAATATGGGACGGAAAGAATATTTCTACAGTTTGAAGGTTTTGTTGCCAATCTAAAATCCGGCAATACTGGTACACTATTATGTTCTAGCCATCGATTCGCTCTATCTTTGTGTGTCAAACCTTGACTATGGACAAAGCCACAAAAATGTATATGCTGGTGCTTAAACACATGATTTCACCCCAAAGATTTTTGTAGAGGTTTGGAACTGATCATGGTTGAAACCTGTGGAAAAGCTGCTTCTTAATTCACATCAACTCTGACCAGGTCCTCTGCTTATTGTGAAGAGAAGCAATAGAAATTTCAGGGAGATGCAAAGTCTAAGGAGTCTAAGACCACATGAAGTATTTTGTATGAAGGTTTAATATAGGTATCATCAGACTAGAGCTCCTTATTTGCTTTTCCCCTACATCTTTTTGTCAAACAGCCAATATTATTCCTTATCACTTTCTGCTTTTTTTGAGACTAATAGACGTTTGAGCTGTGGATCGCAGTTACCCTGGGCCTCTTGTCTCCCTCCCTGATTCATTTTCTCCCTGACCGACCTTTCGGTTAAGCTGACAGCCATGTGGTGCTAGGTTTGAAGCTGTGTTTATTCTGTAAACTAAAAAGTTTTTTGACTCTACTTGCTAAATAAGTTAACTCAACTGGTTACCATGGATTTTATTAGATGTAACCAGAAGGAAATGCTACTCTTTCTGGTTTTAGTTTGTAAAAAAAAAAAGCAAATTAAAATAAACCATGTTCACATTTGACTTGCATTTCTGACAAATTTTGTGTCGATCTTGTCTCACAAAGAGCCAATAAATGATGTTGAAGTTTGTAGCTTTAAGGTAAAAAAGCAAAGGTGTTCTGAATATTTGGACGGCAGTGTAGATGTATAAAGTAAAGTGTGTTGATAGGCTTAAGGGGGGATACTGCACATCTAAAAAATAAAACTTTTCTCTGCTTTACAGGTGGCAGTAGAAATATCATAACTTAGAGGAGTTATTACCCTCTGGATAAAAGAAATGTTGGAAAAGACTCATGTGGAGATGTGTTGGAAAGAGACAAGCCAACTCAGACTATATGCCTGCTTTTCTTCTCTGCTTCAGGCTCAAGGCTTGAGGCTACTAACTTAAACCTACAGTATTTGAACTGAGCTCCAAGTGTCCATGTTGATTTTGCGGGAAATGTAAGCCTCAAGTTTTATAATCCAGGAGATCACATGGAATTAAACTATGATATTGCTGGTTTATCTGCAAAGTTTTTAAGTAGCAAAATCATAAAAGAGAACTTAAAAATTACAATTATAGATTCATTACTCTCATTACAAAGTTGAATTATTGCTTTCTATGGTTTTGTTAATGAATTTGTAAAGGAAAGCTTTGCATGTCATTAAAAAATTTAAACTCTATGTGTACTGTAACACAAAATAATCCTAAAAATTTCAAACTGTGACAGAGATCACAGTGGTGGTTCTTGGGCTAAAATTTGAATGCTTAGACGCTTGATGATTATTTTTTTGCAAGAAAATGTGAACCAATATAGTGAGACAAAGTTGACAATAGAACATAAACATTCAGATTAAAGGGCTAAACAGAATCAAGATGCATAATGTTAAAACACTGATCAGAAGATTGTGATTGGATTTAATCTGATTCTGTACTACTGGGATGGTTTATGCCAATCCTCAATCCAAATCGTATTTAAACAGCATGTGTTGCTGAGTCTGCATCTTATTTAAGGAATACAATAATGTCTTAACTGCTCTCAGAACCTGGTGCAGGTCTAGTTTAGGTGGGTAGTATATCTGAATATCAAAATACTTATATTTGGAATAAAGCATGGTGCGTGTAAATGCATTTTCCTAATTTTATAATTAGTGGTTCTGCCTATATAAGCAGTGTATTTTCATTTTGAAGCACATTCCAACCATGTGTTTTGTGCATGTAAACATAGCGAGAAACAGACACTGACGGCACTTACTGTTCTGAAACCTCCAAACCAATAAGTCATCCAGGTTCAAGATTCAAGTTAGCAGACAAGTAGCATTCACTAACTGTTATGTTTAGTAATTGAGCTACCTTCTATTAGCAATAAAAGCTCATATTCATCTGTGCTTATATACTTGTTGTACTTTAAACACTGCTGTGGGATACTTGTAAAAAAAAAAGGTTCTTTACTTTGTGTTAAAGATTTAAACAGATAAAAACAATAAATGCAAATAAACAATTTCTGTTTCTTTATTACATAGGCTGCTGACAAACCCTTTTATATTTAGCCATGTAGAGTATGCAAATGTATTAAAAAACAAATGCAATACAGATCCACCAATTAGAAAATAGGTGGCTTTTGTGAAACATCATTCAACCATCAACCTGTTTCTCTGTTACTGATTATTTTGTCTATTGTATCGCTGAAGTCCATCGACATAGATAAGGGCTGTGTGTGCCTTCAAACCATGCAGTCTGGACAGCAAAACCAAAGGGGTTTGCGAACATCATAGTCAAATGTATTTATACATCACATTTAAAATTAGCATGGGATAGTAAATATCATAAAGATGCAACGTAAGTAAATAAAAGCCAGAAGAATAAACATTCAGTTGCAAGCATTAATGCTTAATGCTTTCCTGGAATTTTTGGTTTTTAATATTTTGTGTTTTTGGACTTTGCATGCATTGCAAGCATTAAGTATTCTGAGGTGAGTGATTCTTTGCCAACACATGCACAGTTTTTGCAAAGTGTTGCAGGATGTTTCTAATGAATTGTTGAATAAGTGCTGTAAATTTTGAATAGCATTTGTGTAAATGTTAAGGGAGAGAGGAGATGCACGTGTGCAAGCGTGAAAGTTGTAGTGCAGAAGCTTCGACATTCCTAAATCTTTATGGTATTCTGGCTTTGGTGGAGGTTGGAAGATAATTAAATTGTTTTCTAAATACAGTGTCTCTACCATACTGGGACAGTTAGGATTTTTTTTCATGAGTTTTCCTGATGTTATTATGTTTGTTTTTCCATCACATGTAGTAGAGACGCTGAACTTTTTACAAATAAAAAAAAAAGAAATTTTACTACCGTATCTTAGAAGCTATCTAGCTATTCAGATGTACAACAAGTTTTTAAGCTGAGTTTAGTAGAGAATTTTAAATCATAGCAGAAGACTTGTGTATCCTCATTGTATTAGCTTACTACAACTGTGTTGACTAATCAGTCCAGTCAGAAACAGAGTAAACAGTAGGTCTTTGACTTTACTAATAGTCTATCAAAGTATATATTTTTTGCAGAATAATTTTTTTTTTTGCATTGTATTCCTTTTAAGGCTCTTTCACACATTAGTCGCAGTAATTTACTGGGACCACATTCCTGGGTTGAAAAAGAATTAGTGCCTGCAACATGCAAATTAGTCCTAGTGAATTACTGCATCAGCTCTTTTCACACTTTAACCGTCGACAATGAAATGAATGTACGTAATATCACCTGGAGCTGGTAGTAATGCACAACAAGGCTGTAGTAAACCTCTAAAGAAGTCCATGCATTTTATCTAGTTTAGCATGTCGGCTAATTGTCAGGCAAGTAAGAAGAGCCTAAGCTACAATTGGGGGCAGTGTATACATGCCAAATATCCCCCATTGTGGGGACTTAAAAACGGTATCCAAATGGTACATTTTTGTTCTTTGGGTTGGGGTATCTTTAGGACTAGGGAGTGAATCTAGTTTAGGGTTTGGGTCAGGCATATGTTGGTAATGGTTAGACTTAAGGTAAGGGTCTGGGTTGGGCCATATAATATTAATTTAAGTCAATGAAATGTACCCATAAGCATGCAAAACAAAAGATGTGTGTGTGTGTGTGTGTGTGTGTGTGTGTGTGTGTGTGTGTGTGTGTGTGTGTGTGTGTGTGTGTGTGTGTGTACCTGCCTAGGACCATTTTTCCAGTTTCAAAATCAAATTGAGGACCAGTTGTTGCAAAGTGAGGACATTTTGCCGGTTCTCACCTGCTATTTTGCTTTTGGTTAGGTTTAGTGCTAAGGTGTCGATTGGTTTGGGTTAGGGTCAGGGTGAGGTATGCATTGGTAATTGTTAGATTTAGGGTTAGTTCTATTGTTAGGGCATAGAAAGGGTTGAAAACGATTGAAAATCAATGGAAGTCAATGGGAGTCAACACATGGTCCTCACTGCGATGGCAGAACAAGTGTGTGTGTGTGTATCTGTGAAGTGTGCGACTCATTGTTGTACTGTTGTTTTAAACATGCCTCAAGTTGATGATAATCTTGGTGTTTTTTTAGGTTTTGTTCGTTTAAAAAAGTTAAGAACTACTGAATCATAATAACTGATTACAATTTTGAGTCCCTGTTAGCCTGTCTGTCTAAGAACATTTTTTGCTTGTCCTGGCTTTTTTTTTTTTTGTCTTTGGTATAAGTCTCGGTTCCCTCATGGATTCCAAAAACTAACAACAAAAGGAAGAAAGAAAATGCAGTAAAAGTATTGTAGCGACATTCACACACGTCTCCTCTCTCCATTCCTGGGGGAGGATCCATTGCTTTCCAAACACACATCACTGCCTGAGGGGCAGAGTGACCGTTCAAGCAGCGCCATTTCAACATGCTCACACGCAGACAGGAGCGAGTGTGCACACATAGGGATGTGTTTGTGCTGTCCCACTGCAACACTCTGGACCATTGATTAGCCACACTGAGAGTAAAACGGACTGACCACATTATAATGATTAGCAGCAAATCTCGTTATGCAAGTGAGATCAGTATTTAGGATTAACTTTAGTAAAATACTTTTTTAATAATGGAAAAAAATTATTCTTTTTTTTTTTCTGGTTACATTTCAACCCAGTCTGCCTCACTATACCACCTTTATCTCCTATTTTATGAGTCTCTTTCCTTCTTTCTGTTTCTCACCTGTACTTTATATTATAGCTGCATGCCTGGTCCAGTCCTTTCTCTACTTCCTGTAATCCTCATTGCCTTTTCTCCCCCTCCTGTCCTCCCACTCTTTGTAGGCTCTTCCCTCACACCTTCCTCCAACCCTTTGACATGCTTCACTTCATGTTATGGGTGTCACATGCTGCCTCCTCGAATTGTGTGTGGACGTGTATCCGTACGCATCTCGAGTTCAACCATTTTCTGCAGGAGGTGAGCACGAAGAAAGGATAAGAGGGAATGAACAAGGAGGCAGAGTTTACGCATGTAGCCCTGAGTTCGTTAATAATTAATGTGTCACAGGTTTGCAAAATTGCCTCACGTTCTTCTCTCTCCATCTTCCCTTTCTCCTTGCTCCCTCTGGCTTTCCCTGCTCTTGTTCACTCTGTCTTCTTATTCCTCCTCCCTCGTGGTTTGAGTCCCCTCTCTGTCTCCAATGTTTCCCTAAAACACACCGCTCTCTCTGGTGTTGCTGGAGGATGAAATGCTAATATGCACGTGGTGAGATTTGCAACAAGCGTCCAGCAAGCTCACCATGGCTGTTCTTCCTCTGTCTAGGCACTATATAAATAAAAAAAAGATCTTACTTTCTCATGCATGTTGTAAGCTTCAAGTTAAGTTTGATTATAAAGTAAATATTTGGTTCATTTACAAACCAGAGCATCAACACATGTAAAAGAAGGACTCTGCAGTCTGCTGCTACTGCAGAGGCCATCACTATGCTAGCCGTCTAATGCTTCGGGGTGTTGGACTGCACAGGTGGCAGGTGACACGGATTTCAATAAAAGGGATTAAAGCTGTGGGGACTGCAGAGAGGGAAAAACAACATGCTAATGGATGCCTGGATGGTTAAAGAAGAAACCTACCAATTTGGTGTGTATACATGAACAACACTTCTGCTATAACATCATATTGATTATACAGTGATGTAGTGTGAGATCTCTAATCTTTTAGCAGACACCCATAGAACAATTTTCTAATTTTATAGGAATGTTCACAATTTTAAACATTTTAACAAGATTACAAAGACATATCCTTTTTAGACAACCCCCTCTATTCCTAAAGGGTACCAAAAATGTTCATTTTTCTCCATCCTCATATAATTGTTGCTGAAACTAAGATCATATCGACATACACTATGTTGTTACTTTAGGGTTAAATAATAATGATAATAAATATTTTTTTAAAAGCTTTATTAATCCATGTTCAAAAAATATATCAAACAACTGATAAAACATCAATCTTAATGAACAAGTACAGCAAAATATGTGACAATATGAGCTGAAAGGTCATCATTTAAAAAGTGCACACAAGCTTAACCCACCCACCCATACAGTAGGTCTTGTTAAAATTATAAAAATAGCGAATGACCCCAAAATACAACACATTTTAAAATGATGATGATGTCATTTATTAAGTGAAAATGGAATTGTAACCAACTGGTTTCTATGTGAAAGTATTTAACCAGTAAATCCATTAACTTGTTGCAGCAGCTGTGGTGACAGCAGCCATCATGGCATTACCAAAGCATCTTTTTGCTGACTCAAAAGCTCCTTTTCTAATTTACAAAGAGAGAAGAGGATTGCTTGAGCATGAGCACATGTCTAAGGTCATACTATGGTATCCCTACTAGATTTTATTCCAGACTTGTTCTTCTCCTGAAACCATTTGAAGTGGCACACAAAGAAATGTATATTTTATTTGGCTTTTCCCTTTGTACATAATATTTTGTCTGAATCTAGGAAGGGTGGTTATGTAAAAGTAGAAAACACTGCTGATTCCAACACTTTCAAATCCTCCTTCTGTCATCCAAGAATTTTTTTGGTATCTATCACTACAGATGGAGCACCTGCAATGGTTGGACGTGTGAATGGATTTATTGCAAAGTGCAGGTAGGACGATGCATTCCCAGACTTCTTGAACTACCATTGCATAATCCACCAGCAAGCGATATGCGCTAAAATGCTCAACATGAAAGAGATCATGGATGTGGCAACAAAGATCGGCTGTTGTATTGGAGCCAGATCTCTTCAAAGACGGTTATTTCATGCACATCTGGAGAAGGCTGACTGCGACCACTCTGAGTTGTTGCTACATACTGATGTGAGATGGCTTAGTCATGGGAAATTCCTCCAAAGAGTTCGAGAACTCTGTCTGGAGATTAAAGAGTTTTTCCGTGTATCTGGATATGCAGAATACAAGAAACTAAATGATTGTCAACGACTGTTGGACTTGGCATTTTTAACTGATCTGCCAAACTTCTTAAATGACCTTAACCTTGAGCTGCAAGGAAAAGACAAAACGGTGACCAATATGATTAGCTCAGTTAACGCTTTCAAACAAAAGAAAATAAAGAAAATATTTAGCCTCAAAGCTGCAGCGCCATGATTTGGCGCAAGGGAAGGCCTGTGAGCAATTTGACAGTGCATGCTACATGGAGCAGATGAACAATTGTCTGTTAGAGTTTAAAAAAACGCTTTCAAGACTTTTCTTTCCTCGAACCAGTCGCTACATTCATGTGCTATACTTTTCAAGAAGATGCTGAGGTTGATTCACTTGCATCAAACATTTCAGCGCTGTTTCACTTGAACGCTTCTGGAGTGGAAGATGAGATTTTGACTCTATAAACTGAGATTGAGCTGAAGTCAAGAGCTCATGGACAGTTCTGGAACTTTCTTACAGAGGAAAAGTACCCCAACATGAGGAAATGTGCTACCTCCTTGACTGCATTATGAACATGATACCCATCAAACCAATCCTTTCGGTATTTTACAGTATATGTACCTCCAGTGATTATGTTTACTGTTTCCTGTAAATTAGCTTAACCTCCAAATATCATACATGACTCAGCAGATGGAAAAAAAAAGCTTGTTGACATTATGGACAATCGCTTTTATATAAGTCTTACTGTGTGTCTGTATCAGGAGTTTTTTTATTTTGTTAAACATCCTTATTTCCTGTGAATTTACTCTCAGTGTAGTCAAAGTTTTTACTCACACAGGAGTGTGAGAGGAACAGTGCAGTGCAACTCTTAAAAAATATTCAGTTAATTTAATCAGGTAAATGTTACTACATAACCGTTATTAAACTGTGTTCAAAATAACTTTTTTTTCCCTTTCCTCATTGATTCTAACAAAATGACCAACATGTTTTTTTTTTAACACGTGTTGCTGAAGTACTCATTTCGTGGAATATTTATATGATTTCATAGGCCCATTATTTAATGTTATATTTGGTTTTAAGCTGCTGTTATGGTTCTGTGGACAAAGGCCGAGTGACAGCAATTTAAATAACAGCGTGTCAAGCTCTTCTCATGTCTGGAAGGCTTTACAGTGTGTCCCCTGGCAGGTGCAGGACTTGTGTCTCAGTAGGTGGACAGAGGACCGTCGAGTGACCTGCCCAGGACAGCTGCTGACATAATGAGGCCAGTAAACAAGCATCTGTCTCACCCACTGAAAGGTGAACCCACTCAGACCAGGCCACTTCTCTCCTTTTCTCCTTCTCTATACGGCTGTATATGGAAAAACCAGAGAGCAAAAATTGAAAAAAGCTCCAGTAAAATTGATTGGGAGCCTAGATATGAACACCAGCTACAGTAGCTATAGGAAAGGCTTTTAATACTCTTATTGTCTATTTTATTAAATGTTTTTGAGCCACGTAAGGTTTTGGGGAAATAAATACAGCTTCATAAATAAGTATAAGTATTACATTTCTACTTAAATTCAGTAAGGAACACAGTCCTATAAAAATCTATTTTTAAATATGCTAAAATGTATATTTTTTTGTCACATTTATTGATTTAGACTATAATATACACTCACCAGCCGCTTCATGTGATACTTCCGTTTACTTTCCTGTTAAGATGTCTACTAAACAAAAAACTTACTGTGATGGATCTCCCCTTGTGGACTTCTGAGTTTCTTTTTAACCCTGTAATGCCAA
>NW_015150720.1:284731-308696 GCF_000732505.1 Cyprinodon variegatus | reverse complement strand
TTAATTTGTTGCTTTGTCGTTTCTTTGCTCCCCATGTGTGTTTTCCCTGATGTTTCCTGGTATTTTTTGGTTTTCTATGTTTTGTGTTTTTGGACTTGGCTTCTGTTATCTGTGGGATTTCCATTAAATCAGCATCACTCATCTCTGCCTCTCATTTTTGAAGTTGGGTCCTCTAAAAACCTCCATAAAACCATATCACTTACTATATCATTAGAGTAGGGAAAATGGAGATTTCAAAGACTGAATGTGGCATGGCTGTTTGTGGTAAGAAACTGCTGACCGACTGGGATTTTGTCTTCACAAAGAATGTCAGCAAGACAGTGTACAGTAGTCTAGGTGGTTTACTGGTGTCGAAGTTAAAAGGGGGAAACGTTTTGACTGGTTTAAGATGAAAGAATGGCAATTTAAATAACTGCTTGTTGCAATAGCAATATGCAGAATTTAATGTCAAATAAAACTATATAAATTGTTTGGGCTGCTGGTGGATGTATTATGGTGTGGGAATATATAACATATAATTTGAGCCACTTAGTAGCAAATAAGTGTTGTTTAAATGTCACAGCCAACCTGGTGATTATTGCTGGCCATGTGTGTTCCACTGATGCCGCCTCATCTCCTGATGTCTACTTCCAGGGGAAAAAATTTATCGTCCCAAACTGGTATCTTTAATATGACGTCAGGTTCCATTTATATCATTGATGTGCAGCTGGTAAATCTGAAGCAGCTATACGATTTTAATGGATCGAGTGTTTTATAAAAGTTCCAGATACCATGTTTAGTTTACAAAAGGAGCTCTTTTATTTGCTTATTTCATGTATACTTATGTATTTTGGTTAGACCTTTAAAATGGAATACTTAGCAGCAAAATACATATTTAACATTTAGTTTTAGCTCTTGTAGAAACCTTCTGGATCCAAAACTTTTAAAGCTGATTTGATTATAATTCTTTTCCAAGTACCTTTTGATTTAATACCACAAAAGATTAAGAAAAAGACAAGGAATGTTTCTATAAGTGATGTGTTACTTTGATAGTGATAATTAAACAAAGCAACACAACCACAGGGAACATGTTATCATTTCTGGTTTTGTCTTTGCCATTGCAGTCAAGCATATCTTTGTTTATGAATATACTTAATTGCCTTTAAACCAAAATATATTTTTGTTAACTATAAGTATGCCTATATAGCTTAATGAGACAACTTGCAGTGTAATATCTCAGCCAAATACTTTCAAAAACATAGGCGCAAAGATATAAGGCCAAACAGAAAGGATTTACTGCTTTATAATACAATAAATGGGGCTGAACTTGTTGAAGGGAAAGAATAAGGGGTCTTTTTTGCTCTTTTCCTGCAGAATGAGTCACTGTTGGCAACCTCACTCTCAAGCTTGATTGCCTTGTTGAATTTGTTTTTGGCTTGGTGACGTACTTCCTATCCCTTCTTAAGGGGCTGCTTCATGATATTCATGAGAAAATTTCCCTAATCTTTTGGAGTAAATATTGTACGAAACATACTTTCTGGAACTTCTTAAAACATTTGCAGAAGTTTAAGGTTAAGCATTTAAAGGGTAGGTTTGGGTTTTGCAACACTGTTTGTGCCAAGATCCAAAGACAGGTAGCAGCTGCTCTTCATGCTGTAGAGGGAAGGTCATTAAGCATTTGGGAAGCAGGGTAGAAGAACTGAAGCTAGGTGGAGTGCTGACCAGAGTTAAGGGCCAAGCAAGAGAGGGAAGCAGAGCGTGGCGTATGAGCAGCGTGCAGAGCTGGAGCATTGCCTGGAGGTATAGGGGTGCGGCTCGCTCTGTAATGCTGTGTGCCTGCACCAGGGTCTCCAGCTCATTACAAACGCAGACACAGCAAACACAGCAACAAGAAAGTCCATGTTTTGAATCTTTTTCTTGTTATTAGCTGTTATTGACATCAAATGTTAAGGTTTGTTTTACCAAACATAATAAGTTAGAGAAAAAAAAATGTAATGAAACTTTAAATTGAGGATTTGAGGACCAGTCTTTGGAATTTTTAAGAAGGTAACTACGTTGAATTTAAGTTTTTCTTTTTTTTGGTAGCAATTAGGTAAGAAAAAGTAAATAAATACATAAAATAAAGAAAGTAAAGGGAATAAATTTTAGCATCTGTCCATTTGGCCACCCACTCCCTATGAGTCTGTCCATCTGTCCAACTGTCCATGAACTGACCCATCTGTCCATCTGTCTGTTCATCCATCCACTTTCCTCCCCAACGCATTGGAAAGACTGCTAAGTGAGAGGATAATTGTTTTTGACAGATCCTGCCTTTATTAAAAGATAACACTACTTTAATATAATAATAATAATAATAATTTAACTTTATTGATCTTACAAAGGGACAGGCGGCCTAGTGGTCAGGGCAGGGCTTGGAATCCTGAGGTTCTAAGTTTGAGCCCCACCCCCAGGAAACACCACTCTGGGTCTCTGAGCAAGACCCTTATCCTCACACTGCTCCCCGAGCGCCCCACAATGGTAGCCCACTGCTCCCTTAGGGGATGGGTTAAATGCAGAGGTAAATTTTGCCAATGTTAATTATTTTTTTATTATTATTATTATTTAACCCATCCCCTTGGGGGGTAGTGGGCTGCCATTGTGTGGTACCAGCGGGAGCAGTTCGGGTTAGGGACTTCTCAGGAAACCAGAGAGGAGGCTGTTGGGATCAAACCAGGTACTTCCAACCTTCTCAGAACAAAAGCGCTACGCTCTAAGCACTAGGCCAATACTCCCCTCAACATCTGTAAATATTTAGCTTAACAGATTTGTTGATATATTTCTAAGGATCTTGTGTACTCAATTGATTCAAACTTTTTACATAAAAATTATGAGATTTAAGTGTGCAAACATGATGGATTTTTAAACACTTAAATCTGGGTGTATGTGTGTTGTTTCTTTTTATTAAATCCCTTTAGTCCAAATCTAATAAAACAGCGTATGCAATTACATCTATAACTCATTTTGTGTTTTTTTTCCGTCAAACTTTTCATGTCAAAACATAAAAAGCTTTGCCAGTCGGCTGACTCTCTTTGATTTAGTTCTGGACTTTAACTAGGCCATTTTAACAGATGAAAATGCTTTAATCTAAACCAAAAGGGTAAGACTAAAATCCTGAAGTGTTCTTAACATTTTATAAATGTCTCTGCTTCAACTCTAAAATATAACTCGACTTTTTGCTGATCAGACAGTTAAGCCATTTCATTCTGCTGTTGGACTGAAGTTCAACCCCCTTTAGCTGAAATCATTTGTTCCTGCAGAAAGGTAACACTTGTGGCTCTACCATATCAGTAAGGAAAGATGTGTTAACCCATTTGAAGTGAAAGTACATTTTTCAGAGGTGACAGTAACACCTGCAGGTGGTAAGCAAACTGAAATATGCAAAAAGCAGAAAGATGATATTTGAGAACCACGTCCATCCTCTTCAGCTAAACTATACTGTGATAGAAAGCCCTATCCAAGCAATGCAGAATAATTTCTTTCGTAGGGTTTGCTGTCCTGCCTATTCGAACAATCTAAAACATGAAAGGTGCATTGCAACACTCTTTCACTCTGGTGGCAGTATTTTTTGTGCACTCATCTGTTGGTAGGATACCAAGATATAATAATTATTATTCCCATAATTTTCTAAGGCAAATAAGTAACTCTAGAGCGCCTTTTTTTTTTTTTTTTTTACAGAAAATTTGCCTGTCTAAATCGGCATTTACCTCTCTGTTAAATCCTGGATAAATTCTGATTAAACACGTTCTTGGTGAGAATATAGAAGGTAATTTTACTAAATGACCCGTAAACCCAAGTAATCCCTAAAAAACTGTCACAACATTAAGTTAAACTTAAAGATAAAAGTAAGCTTTAATATCCCTTTTTTGTGGAAATGCGAGAAAAGGTGGCATACACATCGACAAATTGGGAAAAATTTAGTGGTGAGAAAACTTAATCTAAGAGGATTGATAGTTCAGTGATATAAAGTCTTTTGCTTACACTGTTACCTGGGGAAATTATGTGCGTAAGGATAACAGAAAGATCAGAAAGGTAGCAGAACTTTCTTCGCGATTTCTGTCAGAATTAGTTTTTCTATAACACTATTATCATGGGTTGTCGGTGTGAAATACAGCAGACTGAGCTTACCTCTCACTCTCAGAACTCCTGGTCTGATATCAATACATTAAGTGTGATTCGTGTCAGAGAACATTTCCTCTGACTTCTTCATTCTCCCCACTGTACAAATCACCATATGAATGAAGATGAATCTTTGATTTATAGTTTAAAACAATACTAAAAATGAAAAGTTGTAAAAAATTATGTGGAACCCTTAGAAAAACAAAAAAAAAAAGGCCCTACAAATTGCAGCGGTTCTTCAAATCTACAGTATTGCCTCCAAAGCTGTATAAAAAGGTTGTGTCAGTGTTGAACCATACTGTACATGTACCTTTTTGCTAGTAGAAATATATGCAATAAAAGGCATGCATTAAGCTTTCTGGGAAAAAAAGTATTTTTCCTTTCAATTGCATCAATAACAGCAGACTGGAAAAATTCGAAGATAAGTAATTTTTTCTTTAAAAAAGTGCATTTCTTCTTGGATTGAGGAGGTAAAAGAGACATTTTGCCAATGGAACAAGACAATTTACATGTAAAATAAGAAAACATAACTACTCTTATTTCAAGTGAATTTTATCTAATTATCTTATTTTAAGAGTAAAAAAAATTAATTCCATTGGCGAACTATCTCATTTACCTACTCAAATTAAGGGTAAATATAAATACACTTAATTTACGAAATGTTTACTTATTTCTAGATCGTTTTTCAAGTGCAAAGATCAGGTTGGATTGTGTTGAAATTTAAGTTAAGAATGTTTTATTATTTAAAGTGGGTAATAAATGATTATAGTTATCAAAAGCATGAATACTTCAATGCTAAATACTTAGTAAAAACTATTTTATAGTTCATCAGTTTTATATTTCTTATTTTTCTGTTTGATCTCTTGTTTGAGCAGTAAAAATTTGCATTTTCTGCTTCTATTTTTGTGCATACATTTTATTTCATGAATTATTTTTACCTGCTTTGAAAAATCCTTATTTATTTAGTTTTTTTTTTAATCAGAAATGTATCTTATACAAAGAAAAAACTAACGTCCTTATATCACCTTCAGACAATAAGGCAATACGACAAGAAGGAATAGATAAAAATGAGAGAAGTAAGATGCATTTATGTTGCTTGCCTTATAGAAAGAGATACATTCCAATTGCCCCTAAAATTTCCGTGTTTAATAGGAATTTACTGATAAAAACGTCATGTATACCTGTGCTAAATATTATGGGAATGAATGTAGAAGTTGTTGACATCTTTAATCTTGCTTTAATATACCAGACAGGCAGAAGGACACTTCTGTCCCTCATGCTGCATTAATCACAGAGTACAAAGTCCTCCTTCTGCTCCAAATGCCAGAAGTCAGCTTTCAGCAAACAAGAAATATGAAGTCTCAACAGAGATCGGATAATTGTTTAACACCACTGCTACAACTAGTATTACCACTGCTATATGAAAGCCTCCTTTTTCATTCTTTTGATAAGCCAAACTGTTTTCCTATCTTACGGAGACCTGAAAAAAAAAGATATGGAGTAAAGAAAGAAACTGGTGGAAACAGGATAAGACTGGGTTGAATAAAAATATATAAAAGCACCAAAGAGACAGAAAGTAAAGTAGAACTGGGGGGGGGTTGCAACTCATCAGGGCATATTTGTCACTCACATTCAAAGGGGGCTTGGTTTAATGGGCAGGTCTGCTGACTAAACCACTGGAGTGCAAACGGCGAGAAAGAGCTGTGGTAGATCTTAAGTTTCTGGTCAAGCCACCCCTCCTCCCTTCTATCTCTGCAGATGTCTTGACAACTGGCTCGCAGCCTGTTTGCCTGACTACTTGCCCCTAAGCCATACCGCATACCTCACACCGCCATGGACAGAGCATACAGTGCAGCACACCTTCATCACAGAGTTTCTCACCTTATTAATAATACAGCGTCTCAACTAATGGGACAAAACACTGATAAATTCAAGCCATGCCTAATGAGGCCACTGTAGTGGTTTGAATATGTACACTAAGGTTTCAAACTGGATGAAATCACGGATAGTTTTCCTTTAGCTTTCAGAGGTGAACGTGAATAACTGTTGTTTTTATCGACCTGTTCAACAACTAACTTTTGTATACTTGAACTTTCATTTATAAAGAGTGTATATGAAGAGTTTGACTGTGAAGCTAAAATGAGTTGCTTCTCTGATGGGAATTTGTGAAATGAATAAGTGACTGCCTACAGAGGAAAATACAGAGTAAGCATTTAAGCTTTTTCTGCAAATAGATGCCCACATCCAATGAAGAAAAAAAGTCAAATGAACACATTTCTCCTCACCCACCTAAAACAGTCACTTTATTTGAAATGTCTTTGCCTCTGGATAATAAAACAAGACAGTATGGAAGGACCAACCTAAAGCTGAGGGACATAACACAGCTCTTCCACAACTACACTGCAAAAACGATCTAGAAATAAGTAAAATTTTCTTAAATTATGTGCATTCACTCTGAATTTGAGTAGGTAAATGAGATAGTTTGCCAATGGAATGAGTAATTTTACTCTTACAATAAGATAATTAGATAATATGCACTTGAAATAAGACAATGCAATTGTGTTTTCTTATTTTAAGTGTAAATTTCCTTGTTCCATTGGCAAAATGTCTCTTTTACCTTCTCAATTCAAGAACAAATGCACTTATTTTAAGAAAAAAATGATTTATCTAGATTTAGATTTTTTGCAGTGTGTCACTCACAGGTAACTTAATCACAATCACAAGAGTAGTCTGAGAACACAAAGCTTCTCAGGTAAGACAATGGGTTGGTCTGGTTATTGAATAAACTAATACCAGCTTTCCTCAGAACCATTTCATCCAAATGTCTATCCATAACTAACTGCTGCTCTGCTTGATTTTTTTTTTTTTTTTGCTGCTTTTTTATTTATTTCTGATCAAAATGTAAACTGATTTCCCTTCTAACAACATTTGTAGTATTAGCTTGATGTGACCTATTAGGGCTTAACAACATTTAGCTAAGAAAACTGTAGACAGATGGTCTCAGTTATATCATTATTGTTCAATTAAACCTTTATAAACAAAGCAGGTAAAGTATTAGACTTTTAGCTACTTCCGTTTAATGCCGCTTTACTTTAAAATTGAAAAGCTTCCTCATTTAATTATCTGTAAAAGCTGCAATTTCCCTCTGGGATTATAAAAGTATGTCTGATTCTGATTTATTCTGATTCTTTATCTCCGGTTGTTGGAAAGACGTGTATACTGGTGTACAGAGGTCTGCGTCAGAACAACTGTGCTGGTCAGACAAAGACAATGCATTTTATTACAGGTTATATCTGCATGCTGTGAGAATATCAGTTTGCCAGGTATCAAAGCTACCAGTACTAACTTATTCATTCTCACTGGGAGAGATTTTATACAAGTCTGCATTTTATGTTTTCATGTTATCACTGCTGTCTTTGTTGTCGCTTGCTTCTTTCATGGCTATTGTGTAATGCATTATTGCCAAAATTCAGCCTATGTCAACATCCTGCTGCAAATTTTTGGCTAAAAGGGAAATAAACATGATTGCTTTAAGCTAGAGGCCTGACATGTAGGAGATTTAACCTTCAAACACTGGATAAATGTATATTAAATACAGAAATGAGTTGAAACTAAGCTACAAAGAACTACTTTCTACTGTACCCCAAGTATTTTAATACTTTTTGGGAGATTAACTGTTTTCTAAACCACTAGAATTAGATAGTTTGTTGGTTATAATGTTCTGTAAGAAAACCAAAAATCCAGATGTATGTATGTTTTTGAAAAGAATACCTTGCTCCCATTAATTGTTATAACTGAAATAAGCATAGGAAATACCTAAACATACAGAAGTCAGATAAGATAGAGACACTTATCTGATGGGAAGTTTTACAGCCAAGCGCAGAAAAAAGAGCCTGAAAAGATGATAAGCTGCCCCAGAACTGAACCCGTGAGGATATGAACGTGAGCCTTGCTTTGTTCAGCCTCTCCTTCTATTCAGTGCTTCTGTTTATTCACACCTGGAAAAGTAAACATTTATCATCGTCCTGTAGGGGGAAGCCGGGTCAAAAAAATAATAAACCTTGTGCTATAATTCACATGCTTCCAGGACCTATTAAAATGAATAAAAATGTCTGCAATTTCACTTCATGTATCTTTGTATAAAGTTGTATGGGCCTTATATGTGTTTGAAGTAATTTTGCCTGTTTTTATAAAAATCCTATTAAAGGTTGGATAGAAAAAGGTTGGTGAGTATGTGCGATACTGTGGAGGTGGGGAGTGACAGGGTGGGAGGCTGCGTCAAAGCTATGATTAGCAGCGACCAAGCTACGGTCTTATTGATTGGCACAGAGGAGACACTGGGCTGCCTTCCACCACACTCTAATGAGAAGCCCTGACCTCCACTCGTCAGCAAGGTCACCAAAAGCCCACTGTAATTGCACTTCCTCTAATGGCGTCGGTCACGCAAGCACCCAAGCCCCAGTAATGACAATTACCATAATGTCACCGGGCTCCGCAGGGGCCTTCCAATCATCTGTCATTTTGGGAGATGGGATGTTAGTCAACTGCCGCTGAAGATTAAAAGGTTGCAACACCATGTTTGATTATGATACCTTTTCGCACTGAAAGCTGTTTCTTAATCATCGTGCTGCAACAGACATAAACACGAAGATTATGCATACACACACACACATCGACCAACGACCACCTGCTCACACAGTGATTCCTTTGTTTACTTAACAGGCTGATCATAAATGTATTTGTTTCTGCTAATTATTTTCTCTATACTGTTTATATATTTGAAACATTTTAATGAAAGAAAATCAGATGATATAAGTTACTACTTAGACACCTTCATCTTTAAAATTAAGCTCTGAAATATAAGCTTTTTTATGTCTTCACTAAACATTATCCTGACATATAAACCATTACCTTTTCATTTAACAAGTAGACTTAGACATAGGTACCCTAATTATAGTTGTAAAGGTTATAAATGTAACAACAAGACTTTATTGTAAAATTCTGAACCATGTACCTAGGGCTGAAACAATTAATCAGATTAATCGATTATTGTGTTTATCTTAAACAAATTTTGTATCTTTTAATCTTTAACTAGAGTTTAGAGACTCTTAAAGATGACTTTAGCTACCAGAGCAACCCACTTAGAGCAGTAAGTATACTAAAATTGTAAAAAAATATATATATATGTAATCATTTTGCATTTAAGATAAAAAACATTTTTCGCTGTATATCTGCTCTATCCAGAACTCCTCAAGTGGAAAAGTGGTTCAATTTTGTAAAAGATCTTATTTAAGGAACCTTTGGCTATCGAATTATTAATCAATTAACCGAAAAACGAATCCACCGATTAATCAATTTGCAAAATAATCGTTAGTCGCAGCCCTAGATATTCTTCTGCAGTAATATTTAGTGTCTCCTAATGGTTTACTGAAAATAAAACAAGCTTTCTGCAGCCACCATGTCCTTTCATACTTTAGTCTGAATATTGCCTTTTTTCTTGACATGCATGGGTGGGGTTCTTTTAAGTTGTTGATGTTGCTTTCCATGCACCAACCCTACTTCTAGATATATTTTAAAAATTGTAATAATGTTGAGGTCATAGCCATTCCAGAAACTCAGTTTTTACTGCTCTTACCAATTTCCCACATGTTTTTTTAATGTTTGCTTGGAATACCCAACTGTGTCTAACAGTTGGGGTTTCAAACGGAAATGATAGGTCTATTTTGAACAGCAGTAATACAAGCATGCTTGAGAATATGTGTATCTCATTGTATTACATTTGTTAACATCATGTCAACTACAAATGCAGAAAATTTCAGACCTCTAGGTAAAACAGTTCCAGAGCTGTGGGGCTTTGATCTTTTGGTGACACCAGCATCTTCAAATCTCTCCAAATGTGCCAAATTGTGCAAAATGTTTTTACTCAACTATTTGACCTATAGAATAACGCTGAAGCATTTAGATGGCCACAAAACCTTCATGAAGCAAGCATTTTCCACTTTTTTTTTCGATTTCAGTGTAAAAAACAAACGTAACATTTATAAATCTACATAAAAAAGCGCGAAACTGCTGCTTTTTAAGATAAAATAAGCCCCAGTGTCGTTTCTCAGCTGCATTTTGTTTTTTGTTTTTCATCCTTAGGCATTGTAGTAAAACAAAATCAGCATCCAAACTTAAAAAAAATAGGACTGTTGTTATTATTCAGCTTCTAGCTGCGCTCATTGATCTACTCTCAGCTGTGTGTTTTACTCTTGCGGAAGCCGGTAACACGGCTCTGCTTTATGCAACCTACTGTAGCCATGTCTAGCTTTGGTTAAAACCTTATTTCATTGGCTACAAGGACAAACAGCCCCCATGATCTTAACCAATAACAGCAGGACTCTATGAGGTGTAATATTGCTCTACTTGGTGCATCATTGGCTGACAGGCAAAGAGCGCTTGTGAGACTTTAGTGACCCTTCCTGAATCAAATCGAGTAAAACAAAGATGCAAACACTTTTGAATTGTAGGTAAGAAGACGATGTAAAGAAATACACCAAACATTGTGGGCAAACAACTGAGGAAATAAGTATTAGGAAGTAAAATTTGCAAGATGCTAAGCATTAGCTATGACCAGCTTACATTTCTGATGTCAACAACCAGATGTTATGTGGAGATTTTCTCATCATGGAATTTTTTAATTACAAATATGCTGGATTACTTTAAATCTGTGGACCCTTATGGAGGAATGGAGTTTAAACAATTGAAGATTGGATTTATAAAACAGCTTCTGGTTGCCTTCAAAGGTATGTTATTGTGGCTGCTTTGTCATGTTTACATTTTGACTGTGTCCATGAAATGAACTTGGTGGTTGGCTTGTGGAGCATGTAAGCTTTTCAAACAAGTGGTTGGCAGAAAAAAAAAACATCTTATTTTAACTTGTGTGTGTTTGTTTGTTTATTCCTGTACATTTTCTTCAATGCAGAAGTTTGATTTCCCTGTAAGATTATGCCAAACATCTTTGTGAGTGTTTTCAGTAGTCTATTTTGCTTGGCTTATAATTGCTTAAAAAATAAGAAAAAAGAAAAGAAAAGAAGTGTTCTTTCTTTTTCTTGTCTAATGAGCATTCAATTCAGTTTATTTAAATAGTGCCAATTCATAACACATGTTATCTAAAAGCAGTTTACAGAGACAATTCAGTGAGATCATACAATCAGTTTGGTTCAAAGTTTTCTATCAAAGGAAAAGCAGCTGATTGCATCGACTCATTGACTAGAAGGCAATCCCTCTCACCAAGCATGCTTGTAGCAACAGTGGAGAGGAAAAACTCCCTTTTAATAGGAAGAAACCTCCTGCAGAACCAGGCTCAGTGTGAGCGGCCATCTGCAGAGGCCGGAGTTCAAGGAGACAGAATCAGGGATACAAAAGGTAACTGTCAACCAGCTCCACAGGCGGCTCCGTCACAGAGCTAAAGCCTATATAGAAGAGCCAATTAACCTATCCTGCATTGTTCTGATGATGTGACCAAACCAAAGAACCAGGAAACCAGTTAATTGGAGAAGATATAGCCCACTCCAGATTCAGACCCAGGATACTCTTCATACAAGCTGACAGTGCTGCTATTATTAACGCACCTTCATGCCCTGAATCAGTTTTCTGTGTACTGTGACTTTTATTAAAGGTATAGTGAAGGATTTTTGCAATAAAAAAAAAAAACCACCCTTTCCACTTTAAAAAACCAAATGCAGATGTACAATGAATGTCTATTAAACGCGTGTGAGAGCGTGCACAAGCCCATTTCTCCTTTTAAACACGCTCTGTTTAAAAGTTGCTGTTTGCATCGCTTACTTTCCAAAAGAAGTTTTTCAATTTTTCCAACTATGTCAGACTCACCACCGTTAAGTGAAAATGGGGACGAGCACAAAGGATGGCCTTTGATAAAATAAAACTAACCATCATCTGTTTCTCTTATTGGCAAATATAACATTTTAAGTGCAAAATTTGTATTTTAAATAAGACACTATTTAGAATAAACAACCTATATTTGACCAATTCTTTAAAAATTCAGAGGGTTAAAGGGTCAAAGTTTGAATGCTGAATATTTGCTAGCACTAGCTTCTCTAATGATTTAGCAGCTAAATATCTAATGTTATCTTATAAGAGCCAACTCTTCTCCACTGTGTCATTAGTCACTAACGCAGTTATGTCCCATCATTTGATCATCCTAACATTTATTATTGCACACTGTGAAATATGCATAGGACAATCTGATTATGTTGTTGCATAATTCAAGATGGTGGTGTGTAAGGAATCCAGAGGGCGGGTTATAACATAAAGGATATTTTCATCATATACCTCTATAAATCTATTATAGACCAGCTCTTTTTGACACTGAGTGTGATGTTGTAAGTAGTATAAAAAACATTACCTTAATGACAACTGGTAGTGTAGATCTAAACAAACTACGTTATAACTATAAATGTGAATATATTCTTAAAAGTATATAAGATATTAAAACCTTAAACCTTTCATATGTGTAAAGATACTATTGTTCACCATGATGTATATAACTTGCTATTAATGTTGATACTTTACTAAGGTCTGCCTTACAGATCTTATAACGTATCTTTGCTCTTTTAAAATTAGGTTCCCAGGTACTTTATAGATACTCACTTTAACACAACACAAATAGCATCCACCACTTTAGTGCGATTATAGTATATCAGGTAGTGAAAATGACTTGCAGCTCAAATCCAGAATTAGAACAGGAAGTAAAAGTAGTTAAAATAAATTTGGACGTGACATGTTTGTTGGCGCCAGATGGGCTGGATTTAAGAAACCGATGGTCTCCAGGGATTTGAACAAAATCTTGTATTGAGTTAACAGAGCCCGTCCAAAAAAGAGAAAATATCCAGTTAGTGACAGTTGTATTCTCATCAGAGATTAGCAAAATATGGGAGGTTAAAGATGACAGAAGAGCAGCAGTTGTTCATGTAACCTCTCCATATGACCAAGATACCCGAGGTGCCATTTCTGCAGCTAGAAACCTGAAACTACAATTCACTATAGATCACTATATTCAGATAACAGATTGGAAAAGCAATGCCTGATCCAAATGTTTGTATGAAGCAATCTGATTGTCTCCTCGCATTCAATCAGCTGGTAACATTACTGAGTTATTCTATATAAACTGCTGTTAGGTATGGTTAGGTTTTTCCCAAGAATAGAGTGAAATATGAAATCTTGTCTACCTACTATTAACTTCAATCATTTAAAAAGCTGGTATAAAGACACCTTTTCTTCTCAGGGCATGAACTATGCTTACAAACTGTGGACAGTAGTCCACCACAGGTCTGTTCGTACTGTAGCTAATGATGGATCATGGTTAACAGCATTTTGTCTAAAACATGCCCTGTGCCCTTCAGATTTACTGCAGTGTCTCTCCAGTTTTCTAAGGTTGATGTGTTTAACTGAGACCTTTGGGTCATAAAAAAACAGCAAGCGAGAAAGAAAAAAGTTGAAAAAAAAAATAGGCCTGGGTAGGTGGTAGCTAAATCAGTGAGAGCACAAAGAGGCAGGCGTCTGAGAGGTATTGACCCCTAATTGATCGGCAGAAGCTGCGTGCTGGTATTGACCAGATAGAGGAGAGACCCGGGGAGGCTGTACACAGCTCCACCGATGAGAGGGGGGGAAAAAAACAGAGAAAAACAACCATATACACTGCCTGCTCTGACCTTGTGGGACTTTGCTGTCCTATAGCCCACGTCACTCTACCCCCACAACTCTCACACGGAGATGTACGGTATGTGTATGAGTGTGCGTGAGAGAAGCAGAGACCCCTGCAGAGAACTATGCAGCGAGCTCAGCTTTATCTTGTTTAGGCCATTTCCTATCGTGCCTTCAATGAAGATTCAGAGTAGTGTGAGTGAGCGCTGCAGCAGTTAGAGGATAGGCTGCCTCCTCTGCTTACAACTAAGATAGAGATACCTCATAGCTCAGAACAGGAACTCATGACTCATGATCCATAATCATCACTGACATTACATATCATGATTCATCTAATATGCAAGCAGGGCTCACAATATGGGGCTAATGCAAACGATGGGAAATTATATGCTCTATGATTTTTCAAAGGTTTTACAAAAAAAGGAAAACTTAAAGTGTTTCTGACTATATTGATATTTGGTTCACAAAGGCCAGAGGATGCACCAGACTTGTTAGGAATAAAGTTCTAAAAATGTTTGAATCTGAATTAGGTGATATATAGGTTAATAGGTTAAGAAGACCTAAACAATGAAAAAAAGTGTCAATCATCTGAAGGTACAACTGAAAAAGTACGGTTTAAAGCAGATAAGCACTGCTATGTTAATGAGAAGGTGTGCCGTTGTCTTCTAAGAGCTCTAATTGATTGAAAATAAATACATTTAAAAAATATAAAAGTCACATATCCACGACAAGTAATTAATGAAAAGGAATTAATCAAATGTAGAATTCAGACAAAAAAAAATGTAATGTTTATCTTGACGATGCAATTATCATTCCACTGCATCGAAATAATCAAACTTAACTTATGTAGATCCTAATTATTGCTTTGATTTGCTAATTGTTTACTAGTCACGCTGGTTTTTCACTTCTTCGTCTATTTGACATCAGTGTTTGCTCACCTGCTGGCACTTTACTATGTAAACTGTAAACAATGGCAATCAAAACCATTGAGATGACATCACAGGAACATTTAGGTCATGGACCTTGACATAATCATTTACATCAGGAAATCTCACCCATTTTACATCTTCATATAGTCATCATAGTGAGCTTGTTTGTTTGTATTTTTATATTTTTCTGTGATTTTTGCAAATTATTTAAACATTTTGAGCCTTTTACAGTCTGAAATAGCATTAAAATGATTTAGTCTTTCTTGTTGTCACTAACCACAATAACAGTGCATCACTGGAGGTGCACCTTTTACCTCTCCCCCCCATGCGGGTTAAAAACTTTATCTTATCTTCTTTTTGATAACTGTATAATTTATTTTTGTTTTTTGCTCATATGTTTTTTGTTTTTTCTACCATAATTTAAGCAGTGGATGGGTCAAACTGCTCTCTCTGTTGCTGCAGTCTTCTTGGCTTCCCACTTTCTTAAGCTTTCTAAAATCCCTACTCACTTCTCCTAACATTTTTCCACCTTAGGAGCTCTCTTAAGGCCTAGGGTGCTTTGTAAGTAATTTTTATCTTACCAAGATAAAATTCTAAGTAAAAATCCTGGAACTCAAGAAATTCTATGGTTTTTTTCTTAACTAATGTCACTAAAATCTACTTTTAGTCTTAGGATTCTTTGAGAGTAAAGTTCCTGTTCTTTACCAAAGAGGGAAAGGACTACAAAAAAGTCAGGAAAAGTCAGTTTTCAAAAGTAAGTCATGTAGGGAACACTGCAAACATGCAAGATATTTTCTGTAAAATGAGACAAAAACTGATCTACAAAATATTTTATACATTCCAGCAGGAAAATAGCTCTGAAAATAAAGTCAGAAGTAAATATGGTTTAGATCATATTTACATGTGGATATTGCCTAGGTATCACCTAGGGATTAGTCCAATTGAGTAGCAATGGAAACACTTGAGGTTTTCCTAAATGCTCTCCATCTAATTTCACTGAGTTGAATATATTTGCAAAGAGTGGACAAAAACCGGCAGGGACGTAACCCAAGAGTAGTTCCACAAAAAGGTGTCTCTGCAAAACATTGACTTAGGGATACTATTTAAAATAGGTCTCTCAGCTTTTATTTTGGAAACAGTTTGAGAGCTTAGTAGTTTCTTCTTTCAAGGGAACAGTAATGTTCTACTTTTCAGTTGGTCCCTGATAAAATTAACTGAAGCTTGTGGTTGTAGTCTGACAAAAAAAGGAAAATTAAGGGGTATAGAAAATGTTTTGTAAGCTACTTTAAGAAGAGTTATCAAAGTTAACAACTCAACAATGACAAAATAAGGCCTCTACACTCTGTCACTTGCCTGAATATGATGTATATGAGACATAAGTTAGGAAACTTGCAGCTCAGAACTCAAGAAAGTCATGGATTTAAAAAGAGGGAGGGGGTCAGTCATTAAAGCGAAAACCAGGAGCCACATGGGAGGCAGAATTTTAAATGACTCCCCTCGTAGCGAGACTAGCCCAACAGAAGGACTAAACCTCACTCCGTCTCTCTCTATCCATCTCACTCTCTCCCTCGCAGAGATGCAATTAATTCGGATAGAGCGTGCCAAGTGTGCAGAGATAGAGCGGGCGGGATGCGCCCTCGCACATGCCGGAGGGAGGACAGTTTCCCATTCCCCAGAACAAATACAGATTTGGGGGCTTTTGGTCTGTGCAAGTCGTGACCAGACCTCATCTCATCATTTTCACCTTGTCTCCTGGAGTTTTTGGCTAGTGTTCAATCCCTCTGCAGTCCTGACAAAGACAGAGAGAGAGAAAAGACTAGAAAATCTCTCTTCGACTTTCCTGCTGCAGTAACACCACCCAAACTTTTTACACCTCACAACGCAGTCGATGGAAAAAAAAAGAAACACTGCGCTAACCCAGATTTGCACCCTCTCTGAGAACAACAAGTAGAAACATTTGTGCTTTTTCAAATGCTTGCTTATTGTCCTCCTACCAGAACTTGGTAATCCAGCTGTAGATATTTCTCAAGGCCGGGAATTGGGGGGGCTGCAGGTGGCTGTGGAGGAAGCACAGGTTGGCTCGAGATGTGCTGGAGTGTGCGTCATGTCACGGTACACAAAGCACGTACCATGCAAAGTGCAGGAGGGAGTGTAGCTCAGGGCCAGGGAGACCATCGATACCGTGGAAATTGATCGTAATCAACCAAGTTACAGAGACTGAGCAGGGATTGGCCAACGACCATCCTTCTCCTTTTCTCCTCTTTGTCCCTCCTCCATCTTCCTCCTCCATGTTGCACTGCATTTCCTGGTTCTGCAGTCTGATTTCATTCAGACACTTTGTGTTTTGCTTATACATTTAGATAATGAAGTTTAGCTTTTTACATAACATGTCCCAGAAACATAATTTTTACTTTGGCCAAAAATATAAATAAAAAGAAACCAATGGGGTAGGGAGGGGAGGGGGATTCTTGGAAATTGGGTGCATCCTCTCCTCTGTGGCTTCACTGTAATTTCTCATTTGGAGACGGTGGCATACCTGGCAGCGCAGCTGCACCGTTAGAGACGCTGTCCCAATTATAGCATAACACCTAGCCTTATGGTTTCCATGGCTGCGCGACGCATTTCCCCGCAGGACGCAGCGTGGAGAAACGAGTGTCTTATCAACCATCACCCTGGTAATAACACTCCCCCGAGCCTTTGCCGCATGTGTCAGACCTTAACGAGAACCCTGGGTGAAATCTCTCTCCCTCTCCCTCCCAGTCCAGCCGCTGCCATTGATTTGGACTTAATCTGTTCCTACGTGTCCGCGTGAGCGTGTCGGCGTGCGAGAGAGCTGTTAGCGCGTGAGTGAGAAGTGAGAAGAAAGAAAGAAAGCCTGAGTGGGCCTATGTGTGTTGGTGTTTTAGCTCAAAAGTGTGTAGACCTGTCACATTTAGACAAAGACGGGGATACATTTCAAACCATTGCTATACTGAATTGGGTTATATTACATCTGTTTCCAGGTGTTTGCCTTTCATTTACAAATAAATTAACTTGACAGTTAAATTATAATTAACCGATGGACTAATAAGTACAGGCTACAGTTGGCTTTTTATTTTTTGCAGGGTTTGGTTTCACTCAATTTCTGAATGTATTACTTTTTTTCTTTTTGCATTTAAATATCAAATTAACTTTTAATGTCAGGCCAATATAAGTGAGGAAAACAAAAATAAAAAAATTTTGAGGCGACCCTGACCTTTTCTAAATTCAGCTACGATTAATGCCTGATCTGTACAATCAAAATTCTTTAAACAGGACCTTTCTGACTGCACGAAGTAGGCCAAAACCGCCTAAACAGTAACCCCCCCCCCACCCCAATATAAAGAACTTCAAGAACAAATGAGATCCATTGTTTCAGAAAGGGTTACAGACTTCAGTAGACCAAATAGAGAACCCTTACTAAAAAATGGAAATAACATTAACATTAGATTAACCTTCCCAAAAATAACCCACCCATGCATGCCATTAAAATTACCCAAGAAATGCACATGAAGAAGTGTAAAGCTCTGCAGTGTCATGATTCTGCATTTTTTGGTTCTGTTTAAGCTTTCTTTATGAGTTTTCAGTTTCACTTTGATACATGTTTTTCTGTGTTTTCTAGGTTTATTTGTTTCATTTAAATTTATTTTGTGGTGTTTTCTGGATGTACTGTATTCGAGTTCTTTTGTATTTCTTGTTTATCCTCTTGTGTCAGTCTTCTTTCCACCAGCCATCTTCTAGATTTGCGTGTCCACACCTGCTCCCAATCTGCTGATTAGCCTGGTCTTTGTTTCTGTCTGCCATATATACACCTCCTGTTCAGTCACTGTTTGCTGCACAGGCGTAACTTTCTGAAGGACTGGTGTGGAAGTGTCCCCACCAATAATTTCCAGTGTTGTATAAAGTACTGAAATCTCCGAGTCAAGTAAAAGTATAAGTACCTCTCCAAAATATGACTTTGGTAAAAGTCCAAGTCACTGACTGAAATGTTACTTGAGTAAAAGTCTTAAAGTATCTGAAATGGCTTGTACTTAAGAATAAGAATTACTTTAAAAATAGATGTACTCAAGTAATGTAGTGAAAAGTATAAGTAAAACGTAAGTGCAGTTTTAATGACATTTTTTTACATTTTGGTAAACTTTGAAGGTTAAATTCACTTAAAATAATATAAACAACCAAGTGTAGGATACATATAGACTGGCTTTGCCAAACAGACGTATCCTATTGGTGTTGATGAACGAACCCAGGCAAGACCCGACTTTGTAGTCAGTAGGCGGGGTTAAAACACTTGCGTTTCTCTCGCTCATTTTTTTTTTATTTTTTTTTTTAATTAGTAACTAAACCAAACATTGAAAATGTAAATGAGTAAAAGTATGCAATTAAGTTTGTAAATGTAGAGAAGTAAAAGTGAAAGTTCTCAAAAAAATGTACTCTTGGAAAGTATAAAGTACTCCAAAATATACTTAAGTGCAGTAGTGAAGTATTTTTACTTCGTTACTAAACAACACTGATCATTTCAATACAGAGACTTTGGCTCTCAACAATGTGTGGGAACATTTTCTAAATTAGATTTATCCACTTCTGAAGGAGGATAATTACTGATGTAGCTGAAATGGAAAACATTCAACAATCAATCCACATTTTTCTGGTTGGGTGAAACTAAAATTGTGTGCATTCTAGGGAGGCATGAAATATTGCTGATGGCATCAGAATCAGTTATTTCATACATTAATGTCTAGCTATAGACAAAATATAAACATCAGTGAATTGTTGTTCTTTTGTGTTCGCAACAATAGGAAATTACTCAATAAATATATGTTTAGGCTCAGTTTTGGAAAATACAAACCCTATTGCAAGTGTTTGAGTCAAGTAACTGTAAGTCCATACGCCACCACCCTTAGAGTGTCCCCACCAACTTTCATCACAAAGTTACAGCCTTGGTTTGCTGGTTCTTCGTCATTTCTCTGCTCCACATATGTTTCCCTGACATCTCCTAGATTTTGGTGTTTCTGTATTTTGTTATTTTTCAATTTTTTCTTCCGTTGCAACTTTTTTTTTTTTTTAATAAACTTGCAAGAAACCACCTAAGCTTCCATCTTTGCATTTGGGCCCTTCAAACCTCCACTCAACCTGACATGCAGGTTTCACTTGGGTTGATTATGACCATGATTTTAAAAAAATGCTATTCAATTAAATCTGAAATACTTTATTAGTTCTAAAGGTTTTGTTGTAATATATCGTAGGGGTTTCTTAGATAAGTTGTAGATGCAATGCGCCATCCCCAACCTTTCGACACCCACCACAGATCCCTGGCACACTGTTCCAATCAGAATAATAGAGTGGCATGCTTTTCACGTACAGAAAAATTAGAAAAGCACTTGGAGAGTGCAGACCTCTGTCAGGCAGCAAAATTTGCTCAAATTGGCACATGATCTGGATCATTACCGCATTTTAATGATTGTTTTCTTGGAATGAGGCATACATCTGTTAAAAAAATACATAAAATCTGTTAATAATTTTTTTATTGATCCTGCTAACAAACCCTCAACGCTTTGCTTTCTTGTTCTTTTTGTTTACAGTAAAATACCTCAGGACTTTTTGAATCCGATGCTGTAGCTGCCAATACTCACTGCTGCCACGCTCTGGTTTAATTGGGAACTTCTTGCTCTGTCAAATATCTTGATCTCAGGTTAGAGAATTTTTAAATATATTCCTGTATCCAGATTATTATTTGGATCAAAACCATATTATATGGATTGTTCCTTGGTATGAGGCACACCACTGATAAAAATGTATTTTAAAATCTGTCTATAATCTTTTTCGTTATTTTGAAAACCGACAAACTAATGCCGATGAAAACATAACCTCCTTTGCCGAGAAAATAAGACATTACTTTAGGAAAAGAGGGAAGAAGGTTGGCACACAAAAGAAAATAATGAGCATATTGGAAACATAAATGTGTTTTATGAGGTTAACATACACATTACTTATTTTAAGTACAAAGTATTACACTTTTATAACTTTACAATGAGGTCACAAGGTGGTTTCCTCCCCATGGTTTATTCTATGAGTTCATATTAAACACAACTAAGTTGACAACAAAAAGTTATTTGGATAGAGAACACATCCGTTTTTAATGTTTACTAAGCTCTTTCTTCTTACGCCTACATCCTTTTCACTGGTTACATAGTGCGCTGCCCCCTGTATTTTCAGAGTATAATGTACAAGCTTCAGCAATACTGTAAGTACAAATGCCTGAAACCATTGTTCAGGCCTCACGCTGTCTGCGGGCACATTCAAAGTTTAACCATTAATCAGTCTTTAGCAGTAGCAGTGGCGCCTTTAGATATCCTTGATCATCTAGGCATCTTAAGTTTGGACGTAAAAGAAGACAGTGTCTCTGCCTCACAGACTAAAATTTGGAAAATAACCTGATAACTAAAAGAGTTGACTACGTACTCTAACCTAATCTTTCAGAAACATCAGACATCCAATGTATCGTTAAGCTTGATTTTTAAGGGGGCTACATAATTTTTTGATTTGAAAGAAAGCCAATGAAGGGAAGCCCAAGTAGGACCCCTTTTGCACAGCTTTGTGTCAACAGGCAAGTTTATCTCTTGGCTGCCAGCCACAACGTTTAACATTATCTTGTGACCTTTACACCATCTCAGCTCTGATAAAAACTCAGATTTCCATCCATAACCTCTGTGCTGACCCTTAGCTGAAAAATCTTTTTACAACAATGGGCAGAAATGAAGCCATGACAATTCAGCAATTACAATATTCTTATTGAAATAATGTTGATTATGCTTAAATATTGATACTATACAGGGAAAGTTATTAAAGCTAAAAGTAAACATTATAAATCCTTTGGCATTTAACCATTTTGTATAGAGGTGCTTTGTGGTTCCAATTCTTGAACTGTATGATGTGTCATATTCTGGTGAAGATTCTCAGTCATCCAGGTCATAGCCGTTTAAAAAGTTCAAAAAACAATCCACTGGACTTTGTTTCCAAGTTTGAAGATGTTTTGCTTTGAACTAAAAAAGCTTCCTGGATGGGAAGCGAAACGTCTTCAAACTTGGAAACAAAGTCCAGTGGATTTTTTTTTTTTTTTTTTTAGTTTTTTTCTAAATGTATGATGTGTCATAGATTTGGGGTGCGGTTTAGGAGATCAGTTATTATTTCCTGTCCTAATGTACACTTCAGGGGACTATATATGCAACATATTGAGAAGTATTAAGGATGCCTACAAACATAACTACTTCCCAGTTTTCAGTTGGTCTTTTTAATAAAACTTACATTAAACAGCCTGTCAAGCAACCCAGAAGGATTGTCAGCAACTGACTGATCTGTGGTTGCAATTTTTCCTGAAACAAATCCTAACAACTTTGTCAGGATTGTTCATTACAAACTCATTGTATCCATAGGTGTTGATTGAACAAAAAGAACAAAACCTTATTTAAGTTGTTACAAGTGAGAGGTGCAATTAATTTGTTTCTGGTGCACTGAAATAACTTAATTGATATAGGAAAATTTCGGTTTTCTTTGAAGGGATAGGATTAAATATTCCTGGTCACTCATAGTCATAATTATTCATAAATTCCAACTACAACCAGTGTAACAGACTGTATTGATTACTACAGGCCCCCTCTTTGGCTACACAAAGGTAACTGCGCTGTGTTCCTAACTTCCTAAATATATATCGCTAAATTTTTTCAAGCAAGCAGACACCTCTACTGACTCTTTTTTCATCAAATCTAGTGAATTTTTTTCTGTTAGTTATAAAGACTTTATGAAAGTTTGCACTATACTGTACTACTTTACTGCAACCATGGGTTGTTAATGTCTTTATAACTGGCTGCCCAATGGCACAAGATCCGGTCATACTCTGTGGCTGTGTCTAAGTCCACATTTGTTTCAATCTGAAACCATAACTTAATTTGTTTTAATCTTTTTGTTACTTTTAGGTTGGATTCTATAAAAAAACAAAAAGTACTTACTGTGACCTTGAGAGTAAAAACTCTGCCAGGTTCCTAAAAATAATAGGTTAATGAATGTCATCATAAAAAACTAGTTAATTGAATTTATTTAGTCAAAAAAAAAAAAAAATTAATTTTTGCTAATTGTTTCTGCCTTCCTCCACATTATTATTCTTTTTCCTCTGTTATTCATAACAATTACATGGGCTCAAGTAATTATCAGTATTTTATGATCATGTGATTCTTAGCTCTTTAACTTTAAAGACAGCCAATATTTACTTTCTTTTACAAGGATTTAGCAGCATTAACTTAATCCTTCAAATCTGATTAAACAGATTTTTTTCCCTAAATTACTAGCCATTCCAATTCCAAATACTGACAGAGTATAGAAATTTAGTGAAGCTGAACTATTTTCCATTGATGAAATTGACCAGAAACATTTTTTTTAATCAAAGATTCATGTCAAAAGTAATAGAAGCATGATAGCATTGCCTTAAGCTGTTTCACAGGAAAACAGTGTCAGCAAGAGACATAGGTGAGCTTACTGAAGACTGTATATATATGCATGTAAAATGTTCCTTTTAGAAACAAAATAGCTCTCCACACTTTAAATTAAAACTCTATATTAGCTTGTTTAATGTTACTAACATTTTTGTAATCTTTGCATTAAAATCATGCAGCAGGACATACAGTACCAGGTGGTTCTGAGTTATGTAACAGTTTTGTTTTTTTACTCAAATATCCTACATTTGGTTGTGAAAAACAGCATAAATTTCTCTGAAACTTCTGTTAAAATCATGAACCCCATAATACAATGCTCAGAACTGCATTATTATTATGAAGTTGGGCTCTGAGTTTGGAATTGCAGAAACTAACAACAATTAGCTTTGGATCATTATTTGACTTCAGAATTACAGAAACTGACAACAATTAGCTTTGGATCATCATCAGCAACAGCAAGTATTTACAATATAAGATCCACATCAGCCTCCAGTTAGTTTTTAACATTTCAAAATTCCCAACATCATCCCCACTGGAAGTGCTGGGAGCAATAATGGCAGATTTTTAAAAACAATCGGTCAGTGTTTGGCTCAACCAATCTCCTCTGGGTGGGATGCCGTAGCTCACGTTTGTGTTTTACTAAATAAAATTAAAAAGTAAAGTCCTTCTCGAACTGTTCCAAGCACAGAAGAGAAG